>NC_056748.1:527968532-528066032 GCF_019279795.1 Protopterus annectens
ACTGTCATTCTCTTAATGCAAGTTTATATGCTACATCTCCTTTAAACAATGACAGTCTGCTTTATATTAAACATCTCATACAAATAGTGCTTACGGAAACATTGAATGTTATTTCTTTAAATACAATAACTTTTTAGTGGTTAACATACTTTGAAATGTTTTTTATTGTTTTTTAGTGGTTTTGAAGGGTTTGAGGGATTGATGTAGAGTGTAGAGGTGGCTTGGATTCACTCATGAACATGGGTGCCGGAAACATAGAGCCAGGGGGAGGAGGTATCCCCCCACTTTTACAGCTACAAGACCTGTCAGAAAAAAATTAATGAAGTGCAACACCGAGATTAGGAGACATCCGTAATTATATGGAAAGAATTGAATCTCAATGGATTCTTAGACTGCAGTCACATAGAGGGAAGGGTTTGAATGGTTTTGTTCCAATTAAACCCACCCTTAAAGCCAGAAGACTTTTTAAATGAATGTATTTTGTGTGTGATTATGTTTGTGTATATACATATATTTTTTACTTTAGCTCCTGGTTTTATTGTATGTATTGCTTTATGCAGTGTTGATGTTTTATTGGGGGTGTGTCTTAATCAATGTCTGTGATTGGATATGAGCTTCTATATTAAGTGAGCATGCACTGACTATTTTATCTGATGAAGCAGTTTTGGAATTTTACTGTGAAAGCGCTTATTTCCGTATTAAATTTATTCAAGTACTTTGTGCTGTTTTATACAGTTTCTTTATTGACATTTTCAGCTGTGTGTCCAGATATTGCTGTTCTGCTGATTTTTTATTATATGATATTCTACAGTAGAATTATAGCTAAAATATAAAAATCTACGAATATAGTAATATTACAAGGCATAGTATATAAACAGAAATAGAAAGAGATCAGAATAAGTAAATGTGTATATAGTTAAAGAATACAAATAGGCCTACAATGGTGGGAGGTTGGCATAATGGTTAAGGTATTCTAGGCACAAAAATCAGGGTTTGATTCTCATATGGGGTAATTAGCTGGCTTGGAATGGCCCACAAGGGCAGTTATCTTAGTACTAATTTTTGAACTTAGGATCCTGTGAACAACTTTAAATACAAATAGAAAGTCATCTGACCTATAAATTAATAAATATGAAATAACAACTGACTTTCTCCCTATAGTAGATCAGGGAGATAATGTGAAGTCACAGTAAGACGCTGTCTGGTTCGATTCTCAGCTAGAGCGTCTTCTGCATGGAGACATGCGTGAATGGGCGTACCTTCGTTGAAGGTTGTGCATTAGGCCTGGCAAGCCGTTATGTAAAAATCAACTGCCAATCATTAGCGGACTGGAGTTCCGCTGTGGCGACCCCTAACCGGGAAAAGCCAAAAGACACAAACAAACATAGGGAAAGATGATATTAGAGATATTCAATCTGGTCAATTTAGAATAAAGATTCTGAACACCTGTTTAACTTTTCTTATTCATAATGACTCACAAATAGGATTTTTAAGATGATGCATACTAAAAAATGAGACACATTAATATGAATCAGAAGCATGAGCTACACTTTGTTACTCTAATGGAGAGTTTGAGATTTAGTCGGATCATCTTTTTCAACAAACTAGGAATACATTATTACATGGTAGAATGCTTTAGGGTTATATAATTTAGTATTTTTTTTGTTTCAAATGTTTTGTCCATAGATGAAGATTTCATATTGCTATCTATAAAGTATATATGTAATAAGTTGTGTACATAAACGTGATTTCATTATATCTGTGTTTTTTTCTGTCTCGTATAAATGTCTGATTTTAAACACATATCTATTGATATTACAGAACTGAGTAATCCAGTAAGGAGGGGAGTCTGTTCAAATACTTACAATTACATAAAGCTCAAGTAGCATTTCTACAGGAAATGCATTTACTTAATAAAAATGTAAATAAACTTTCATTAAAGAATTATTTGGTTTTATCAGGTTCTGGCTTTTGAGCTAAAAGAAGAGGCACCTTCATTTTATGGAAAAATTAATCTGTAATGCCTAAAGGAAAAGATACTTATGTTGATATAAATTGTATACTAAGCATTGTTATAATTGAGTGGAATAGAAAACTATATACATTGGTGAACTCTTATTGGATTCCTATTACATAAAAGGTGAAGTTATAATGGCTGGTGATTTTAATTGTATTTTATCAGACAAAGATTCTACTGCAGATAGAAAGTTGAAAAATCACATCTTCAGCCAAATGCTTAATCAATTTTGTAAATCTAATGAATTTTAAAGGATATATATGAGCTAAGGAAAACAAACTCACTTTATAACTTTATTAGAGAACAAAATGAACAGTAAATCTTTCAGGTTTTAAAAACTCCTTTTCAATGCTTGATACATAATATTGCTTTCTCAACGGGCATTTATCTAAAATGCCAGTGTAGCAAAAGAGATTTATATTTCACATGATCACTATTTAAAACCTGATATACATATAATCATATTAAAAATATTAAAGGATTAAGTTCCTTTTAAAATGAAATATATAAATATGTATAAGTAAATGTGTAAAAAATGATGTGAATATAAATGAATGTATAGATGAATGACTGCATAAATGTATGAATAAACATTAATAAATACATTACAGCCCGAGTTAAATTATGTAAAAATGACAATACAATTAATCTAATTGCTTACAGGTAATCTTGCTTTGATTTTAAAACAGGTTTGATGCTGTTCATGGTATTTAATTCTGGTGGTTCAATGGCTCTAAAATAATTTATCCATTTATATTCAACTAATTATGTTCTATTTACCAATCCACCCCATGTGTACTTATATGTATCTTTTGAAGAACTTTAAATTTAAATGTATGCTCTCTACTGATTAACATAACATGTTTGCTTAGTGCATTGGTATCCACCCCTCTATGCATATCTGACAAATGAGACCCCGTTCTCTCTTTTAGTTTCTGATTCATCTTTCCTATATCAAAACAGGTGTATTTCACACAATTATCAAAATATATTAAGTTTTATGTCTGGCATGTCACAAAAATGTTAAATTTAAAATCTTGTTTGGTAATATGATGTTAATAATAAATGTCTATGTTAATCTTACTACAAGAAACACAATTATGACAAGGGACTGTACCTTTTCTATTAATAAAAGTCTCACATAGCTGATCCAAATCTAAGTCTTTATAATATAAATGCTGTTTAAGGTTCTTCTCCTTCTAAAAAATAAAACATGGCTCTTCGCCAACAATATTCTTAATTTGTGGATTAGATTTTATTATTGTCCAATTCTTCTGTATTATTTTATTAATCATAGTAGTATGTGTATTATATTAAGTAATATAACTTAAAGAATAATTCCTAGTTTGCCTAATATTTCTATGCTCATTTTTTATCACAGAAAAATATGGCAGACCTAATCCATCCTGTTCAGTAATCACTGATGTCATAGTTTCTTTTAACAATTCAGCATCATAGTCTGTAGTGTGAAAGTCTTTAGCCATGTATTCCATTTCTTTTATAAAACATCTTCCTGTGTATTAAGTCTACTAGTTCTTAGGAATTTTTGTAGATGTGTCTTGGGTGCATACTATCAGCATGTACTTTTCTGGTAGTCTGAACTCCCTTTTTATGCATCATCGTATCACATTTTTCTTCACTAAATATTACAGTAATATCCAAGAAATTAATTCTGTCAGTTGAATAGTTCAAATCAAAAATGAACAAATCCTCCATTTGCAGTAAATCAGTAACAGATGTCACAAGAGCTTCAGTACTACCAGTCCATATTAAAATATCACCCACAAAGCATGCATAAAAAAACAAATATTCATTCATAAAAGAGACTATTAAATTATCTCTAAATACATTATCTTCTTCTCACTTAGAGAGAACTAAATTAGCAAATGTATTTGCAACTGGGGTGCCCATAACCACACCCAGTAGCTGATGAAAATACTCTTTATTAAATACAAAAATATTGTTACTTAATACAATATCTAACATAAAATATAACATTTTAATGTTCATGGCTAAAAAACTATGTGAGCATAGAAGTTCCCTTACTTATCATATGCCAAAATCAGTGAGAATTACTGTAAATAATGATTTGATATCTATGATTACTAACATAATATCATTATGTGAATTATGCTGAGACTAATGGTATAGACCACTAAGAAAATCATTTGTGTCATTAATACAGCTTCTGTTATAACACCAAAGACTATGTAGCTGAGTTTCTAGGTGTTTTGATATAGCTATAGGGATCCATCAACTACCTGAGACTATGGGTCTCATGGGTGGTGTAATTTCATTTCTATGAATCTTTTATAATCCATAGGTTGGAATAACTGGGCTAGCTGTATACATATAATTATAGCTGTATACATATAATTATATAAATCTGGAGTAATAGAATTATTCATCAATATATCATATACATAAGATATAACTTTATATATTATAGTACTTAAATAAGTTTTATCAACTTTCTTAAAAGTACTAGTAACACTTCATATAGATATGGAGCACAAACAAATATTAAAAAATTTTGTCTCAAACAATCTATCACATATCAGAGATGTTTCAATAGTTTCATATTCATTATAGGACCATAATGTTATAATCTTTAATATTATTTTAAAAACTGATAATTTAATACATCACTGGAGATTACCAGAGTACGTTATTAATATAAAAGGATTCAAGGATTGGTATGTTAAAGAGATCAAAAATTTCCTAGAAATAAACATGAATGGTGAAGTACCTGTCATTGTTCTGTGGGATTCACTAAATACTTACTTAAATTTTAAGAGTTATATTAGTAAAACAAGAGAATGGGACAAATAATTGAAAATACTACAGTCCAAAATAAACACTCTAAAGTAATATTTAAAAGGAAAGTGCATTATTAGTCAGTCTGAATTTAAAAACTTAAATAAAAATATGTTGAAATTCTAAGTCATAAAGTTTCAATAAACCTGGAACAACTTAAATTTTAGGCACATTAAGTAAACCCTTGAAGCTTGCATAAACATGTTCTTAGATGAAAGAAAATAAAACCAAATCATATCAATGAAATTATAACATGTATAAATAATAAAAAAATAAGAACAAGGTATTCTTGAGGGCTTTAAAATATTTTATGAAGATATAAATAATAATGCAAAAAACCTAGATAATGATGATATAGTTGAACTTTCCTAAAGGAAAATATAAATAATAAAATAACAATTAAAAAAAAAAACATAGACCATTCACTTTAACAGAAACAAAAGATCAAATAAAAAAGTTAAAAAAATAATAAGTCACCTTAAAAAATAATAAGGCACCAGGCTTAGATGACCTTGTACCAGTACTAAATAAAATACTACTGGATGATGCAGTTAAAGTATTAGATAAGGTCTACAGAGAAATAAAAACAACTGCTGAAGTCCCCCATCAAGGAAATATTTCATTATATCATGTATTTTAAAACAAGATAAGGATCCTACAAAGTGCTTATCACACAGATCCATTTCACTTTTAAATGTGGACTACAAGATGTTCATGTCCCTTTTAGCTAACATAATTAATCTGCTTATACCTAAACTGATTAACATTTATCAAACTGAGTTTATTTTAAATAGACAAGTACAGGATAATACAATAAGAATACAAACATTAGTGGACTATGCAAAGAAAAATTAAAAAGAACTTTATATCATTAGTCTTGATGTAGATAAGGCTATTGAGTCAGTTAATTGGTCGTACTTGTTTAAAACACTTAAAGTGTATAATTTCTCACCTGAGCTAATTGCATTGATTTCTAAGTTATAAAATAACTCATGTGCTTATGTTAAAATAGTTTCTTTTCTTTCTAATTCCTAAAAATTACAAAAAGGACAAAACAAGGCTGTCTATTATCACCTTTACTTTGTGCATTAGCTATAGAACCCTTTGCTAATAGTGTTAGAGCCAATAAAAACATTAATGTTATCAAAATAAAAGATTTTTAACTAAAGATTCAACTGTTTGCTGATGATATTTTACTAACAACAAGAAATACAGATAATTCATTAGAACATATAATTACTTCTATGAGTTAGCTTGAAGAACTCTTGAACTTGAGATTTAATCATAATAAAACAACTACATTATTAATGAATAACATTTTTTAAAAAAAACATACAAAAAATATTCTAACTTCAGTTGGAATAGCAATCTAATGAAATGCCTTGGTATAACCATTATGTCTAATAGTAAAGAAATGATACAAATTTCAAAGGTTGTTTATTAAGTGTTAAATTTAGTCACAAATTGGAACACATTCTTCTTTACCATGGAAGAATGATTAATGCTTATTGCGATGCTAATTCTTCCTAAAATATTGTTTGTCTTACAATCTTTAGTACTATCTCCATGAAAAAAGTGATGAAGAAGATAAATAATACTCTACATACATTTTTTGGCATGCTAATAAACCAAGTGTTTTCTTTGATTGATGCAGAAAAGGTTGGGATATTGGTAGAATAGGATTCCATGACATTCAGTTGTATCCTCTTTCAACAATTATAAAGTTATAGCTCTATGGATAAATTCATCTTATGATTCAAAATGGAAACAACTACATTAAGAAATATTATTAGTATATAATAAATATATCACAGCTAGTCATAAACAAATAGTTCCTAACAGTTTTATCTGCTTATTAAAAGATTTGTTGCGTAGATGGAATTGCACCCTCTTCTCATATTCCCTCTTTACATAACATAACTTCCTCTTTCCAAAAGTTGACATATTCTTAACATTGTATTAAAGACTTAATATTTTCTAAGTTTCCACGTGCATATACAAATGATTGCTTAGAAACTCATAACTTCAACAAAATGCTAATACTGCAACAACAAAGTAATAATTTATTGGCATCACTTTTTAAATAGTATATATATATATATATATATATATATATATATATATATATATATATATACTTTTGAAAATTTATGGTCCAAATACAATCAAGCTTCTAAGAGCTAATTAATTTTACAAATATTTAGAAACTTTGAAAACACAGCGATTAATAACATATCTAACCTAGATAAGAAATTGTTCCCCAAATTATTGGAATTCTTAATAAATATCAGTAATAATGCAGTGAAAAATAAATCATAATGTCACAAATGTATAAAATTCTTAAGTTAGATTTCACTTATTTAGACAATTTCTATTAGAAATACTCTTTAAAAATTAATGATGAAGACTTCTCTGAAGAATACAAGAAAAAATATTAAAATCTACAGATAAAACTACATCTTCATATTGGAAAATTTTCACTTGGAAACTTTTAGACAGAGCTTTTGTCGCTCCTAACAAAATTACAATTATGTATTAACCAAATAGAATTAAATGCTGGAGATGTGATTCAGAAATAATAGCTGATTGGTTACACATGGTATATGAATATGAAGTCATCTCCCTTTTTTGGAAAGAAATTAATAACTTCATTCAAGCTCTATGGTAAGATAGATGTAATATTTCTAAATCTTTAGTTTTATTTAATGCCCCAGTTCCTGAGATAATTCTAGTCACCCAAGTGCCTCTTCTTTGGTCTATTCTTGCTGTAGCCAGAAAAGTTATTACTAAAAATTGGAAGAGTAATGTTACCCCCTCTATTGCTGAATTTATTAGTATGGCAAAAATTGTTTGCAGTAGGGAATTGCATACTATAAAGATAAGAACGTCTAATATTACACACTCATATAAATCTTGGCTTAAACTTAAAGACTTGCTTGAAAAATATTAATAGTCGTTGCTTTGTATAACTTTGATGTATTGATCAGCTGTGGACCTATTTAAATAGTTATTTGCTTGTTTTATTATTGATTTGTTTATTTACTGTATTAAAACCAAATAAAAAAATTAAAAAAAAAAGATAAAAAAAAAACAAGGTTGCTACCTTTTCTGGGAAAGACGAAATTTCTTTTATGCATGGTGATTTTCAAATTACTCTGCAGAGGTCACTGCCCATCCTTGGCAAGAGTATTAGAATTTAAAACAGATGTTCAGACTCAGCAGTTTTTACCCCAGTGCTTTCCTTAATTGTCTCTACATCCCGAGTATAGTAGCAAAGCCTATTACAGGATATGCACAAAATACTATCAAACCTGTAACTGCAGGATTATAACTGTGTCTCTGTTATATATTCAAGAATGGATGTCAAGAAATTCACTTTGAGAATGGAGTGACATGAAGCTCAAGAGGTGACTACAATAGGCATCCATCTTGATAACATGTAACTATGTTATGACTGGAGAGACACAATCATAATTCATTGTATTACATGGAGCTTTACCTGATCATGCGTTACCAGCTGCAGAAAAAATGTAGGATAATAAAATGTATTATTGCTTTGAAAGCTGTAATACTTGCAAAGAACAGTGTGACAGCAGTGAGTGCATGTGGAGCTTTAGTTGTTCTAATGTACTGCCAGATGCAGAAGTAAGACCTGCAAGTAATCACAAAGCATTTTACATATTTTAAATATGTAGCAGCTTTAATGATGCTTCAGTAGCCAAAAGTGATCTGTATGTCTGATCTTCTAACATCTTTAAAAGCTGTAATACAACACACAAAAATGGATGTGGTAGTTCAAACCTATTACAGGTTTTAAAACTGTTTCCGCTTCCTGGTGCTAGTATGTGGTAGGTGCTGTTGATTCTATAGCATAGGATCAGAATATAAAAGCACTAACAGGTGATTAACATACTCTGTTAAACACCCTTCTTACATCACAAAGGTGCTTAACAGAGTTTGCTTCTACCTAGTTTCAGGGAATATAACAGAAAACAGAGGTAATCCAGAAGGTTTGAGTCAAGTCTGGTATCCCACCTGTAACCCAGAGATTGACCGGAATAACAAGAAACAAGAGTACAAAGTATTAGTCCAGATAAAATCACATGTATTAGAACAAGAACACTCATCCAACTACATACTTAATTGAATAAACTACTGGAAACTTCAACAAGGTGTTTTTATTCTTTCCACAGGGAGGGTAACAGAGCGAGAGCCTCCTAGATCTGCTAACTAAAGTGATTTTATCTGGACTAATCCTTTGAACTCAGTCTCACAGCATAATCCCAGCACTCCATGTACCATAAGCTGCATACTTATGGTACTTAATACCACTGCAACTAAATTAAAGATGCATTTTAGTCTAGATGCTGAATGCAGCTGGAACTCTGCTATTACTAAATGCAGATTTCAACAGCTCACCTCTATGAAGTATGACCAGATTTGCATAGGAGTTTCTGTGCATTTTGCCTACCATTAACACAATGGTGCATTTGTCTGAGTATTAGATATTCATTAATGTCTGTACGGTATTCAGATTCCAACTCACTAATGCCAAATAGCTTAAAATCACTCATAACCTATAATTAAACTCCATTTTGAGTTTCTTTTACCTGTAATAATTATGGAGGATGTGTTGTTATTTTATTTGAATGTAATTAATACTTTTTATAAATTGTAATAGGTTTGATAGAAGTGATTTGACAGAGAAATTAGAGACCAAAGAATCTCCATTATGACACATTGCTCCTTTATTTGGGATTATGCAAGCAATAGTCCCTGACAATTATCTAGGAAACAACAGACCACCCAGGGGTGTTATGCAGTATGATGCCACAGGCACAGGACTTCTCCACACTAGAGGGTACATTATTTCCCTCATAACACCCACCCTGGGGGCATTATTGCACTTAGAAAAGGAGCCTATCTGTCAAATTGTTTTGCACTTGTTTTTATTAGTATATACACTTTTCTAAATTTTTATGCAGGATTATTCACCTGCTTAATGTTTCAGACTTATTGTTATATTTAATTGTTGTTATTTGAAGCACTGTACATCCAAAATATAAGTTTTGTAAGAATTTAAGCACACATACATAGACATACACAGACACACACAATATGCTCAACAATTACACCTGCTTTCTTGATTGTGTGCACATTAGATGGCTCATTGTGATCAAATGAATGAAAAGAAATCATACAGTGTAAGGCACTGCAACCTCACCTTGCCTATGACCTCTCAATGACTTTGCTCTGTCCCTTGAAAATGTTTCATTTTGTGATAACTTAAGATTACTGTTAGTCAGTGAAACCAGCCATTACAGTTTCATGCTTCTTATTGTTAAGAAAATGCATGTTGATGGAAAAGATCTTTCTCTAGTTATTAAGTGAAATGAGAGTATTTTTAAAATTTGTATCTAATTTCAGGTCTTTTTTCTGGCTATCATTAATTTATTCCAGAATTTATGAAAAAAAGAAGTTGAGAGATAAGCTCAGTCTCTGTCTTTCTGTTTCTGATTTTCTGATTCCCTTACAAGCACACACACACACACACACACACACACACACACACACACACACACACACACACACACACACACACACTTTTTTTCTTAAAGTCATGTTTAATGAGGGTAAAAAAATGGCTGCTGTCTGCTTTTTTCAGTCCATGCGTCACATCAGCTTAACATGCTGCCATGAAGTGTCAGACTTGTGTTTTTACCAGGCAAAATCTAAATATTAATAGCCTGTTGTAGAATGTTTGTTGCCCAATAGGGTATCAATGTACCTTTTCATCCATTATCAAAATTTTAATGAATTTATTCTTTGCTGTGCTGGTATTCTTTGGCATAGAGTGACACCAATTTACCACAGCTTTGCTCCTGAAACTAAGGCAGTATTTTTTTAATTCGACTTGGGTGTTATTAATATGACAAGTCTACTTCTGACTTCTAACTTGTATTATGTTTTGCATAACACATTGAGTTTTGTGGCCTTTGCCTTCCTTCACTTGGATAACAGACTACGTTTTGCAACGTCTACTTACTCTCATTTTCCAAAATTAAAAGATAATTACAGCTTGATTATCAGAAAACTAAAAGTGCTGTATCATTTTGCAACAACAAATAGTTTTGTTCCCATTATCAAGTTTTTAGTCTTGTTTCAATAAATATAATATAGTCTTTTTGTGGGTTTTAGATTTTAACAAGGCTATTCCTAGACCGATTTCCTTAGTGCTTAGTGTAGCTTCTAGCAGAGGATGTATAAGAACCTAAGCAATTGATGAGTGATGTGTTTAAATTAACAAAATGTATGAAAGAGCTAGAACATGGATCATAAATTTAGTTAGGTGTGATCATTATGTGACAATGCAGGGGATGAGTGCAGGTTAGACAGGAGAAACATGTAGGATGTGACTTTGGAGGAGCTAGAAATTTATGGGACTGTATGGAAGGGAGAGTGGAGTACACCTGGCTTGATAAATTGCTTGTGCTTGTTAGGAAAATATCAAAACTCTTAGCAACAGTATTTGCTGTCATTCACCTGTAATCCTTTACCTCCTTAGGTTTATGTTAACAGAATCAAATCAGAAAATGAATGTTTCCAGACTATTGCTTATTTTACATGACCTTTTCTCCAGTTATACTATTTGCTAATTTGTTTTTTACAAAGCTTTCATTTACATATTTTCTGTGTTTTAGGAAATCAGCCTGTGCACTTTTCGTTGTTTCATGAGGCAAACATGCTTATTTTGTGGACATGTCTGCTCATTCTCATTAAAGCCAAGGCAGTGGCCCATTCTGGATTAGTGTATTATCTTTGTCAACAAGCAATAAAATAAAATGAACATGATCCACTGCTTTCAAATATAAGCAAAATGAACTGCTTAGCCAAGGAAATGTTTGTCACTTTGAAGCATAGAGCAAGTTATCTGAATCAATATGAGGCAAAGCTTTCATTTAATGCTGTTCAGGCTATTGCATGTTTTGAGATTTGACAGTATTGTGAGAAGACCCAGTTTCACAGTACAAATGGCCTTGCCATGAAACGTAATGCCTCACCAGGTGCTGAGCTGTGATTCAGATGTGAGTATAACAAGCGAGTGAGACAGCAAAGGGCCCACTGCGTATGATTATTTGAAAACTTTCATGGACTAGATACGTTCTTTTTTAAAACTCTCATTGACTATTTATAAATAATCACTTTTAAAGCTATTTGACAAATAAATAAAAAGAGTGTACTACCAAACATTCTGAAATGTGGTAAGAAACATTTCTGAATTATGTCACAAGCCCAAGCTGACTGCCAAATCATAGCCATTAAGAAAATGCTAGAAAATACAATTGGTACACTGCCAACTGCCTTACTTTGATTTATCACTTCCTCAAGCCCTCCCAATTACCTCTGATGAATTGTTGATTTACAGTTCCTGATGCAAATGTGGAAAAAGACATGTGTTTGTTTTCTACAAAATTGTAATGGTCTTGCTGGCAGCAAAAGCAGTCTGTGTTTTTTTTTGAAATCCTAAAAAGTTATACCTTTGATTCACAACCTTAGTAAATACAAAAGGCTTGTGATGAGACATTTCTTTTCTGACCTCATTTTATTTTTTATTTAACATTTATTTAACATTTGTTATCCAGGATAGTCCGACTGCACAGTAAGTGTCTGTTTTCAGCAGAGTCCTGGGGAGAAAAGCTCCAAAACAAAGTAGAAGAAGAACATGCAAGTTACATTAACATAAGATACAGAATTACACATTACATAGAGATGAGATTAAAAATAAGATAGAGCATAGACAAAAATTTACAGGTGGATGCAACAGTATAAAGATATTTCAGTTAACAGCAATGTGTATTCCATTACTAGAAAATACAATTGCTTAACATTTGTTATCCAGGATAGTCCGACTGCACAGTAAGTGTCTGTTTTCAGCAGAGTCCTGGGGAGAAAAGCTCCAAAACAAAGTAGAAGAAGAACATGCAAGTTACATTAACATAAGATACAGAATTACACATTACATAGAGATGAGATTAAAAATAAGATAGAGCATAGACAAAAATTTACAGGTGGATGCAACAGTATAAAGATATTTCAGTTAACAGCAATGTGTATTCCATTACTGGATAAAAGATGACATTTTTATACAGAACGAACATAACCATTTGCAGCTTTCGCATTGCTGGATGAACAGATGACGTTTTGTACAAATATTTACAATATTTACAGTGAGCACTGAGAGGCAGTCAAATGGGTGTTATACAGCCTGACCAGCATATAATACGTTTATATAGCATCCCTGATAGAGCATGCACCTGTGTTGTTAAAGGATATCCCTGTAGTAATATGTGGCTCTATGGAGGTTTGTTGCAGTTGCATAAATGGTTGGAGTAGAGATATGATTTCAGGAGAGACTTAAAGGAGGATGTACATTTTAGAAGTCTAAGGTCAGGATTTTGGTTAATATTATAACCAAAATAAAAATAAAAACTAACAAACTTGGAACTTTATTTAAAGCTGCAATGCAGAATATTCTCAGAAGCTCCATGTACTATGGAATGTTTTTATTCTGTAAAAATTAAATATGGACTTAGATATTTTACTGTTTTAATCACTGTAGTAGAAAACAGGGAAATTAACTTTTTGTTTCTTGGTATGTCAATATTGGATGGAGGGATGTGTTGTGTCATGCTTAGATGAAGCATTAATTGCACTATTTCTACAGTTGAGTGCAGAAAATATGGTATGTGTCATGTGTGTGCTAGCTGGGGGCAAGAATACATCCACTTTTTTGAAGTTCTAGTGTGTGACTTGAATTTTGGACAGCTTTGTAAAAGGCCGGGTCATTAAATGGGCTAATAAAGAGGTTTGAGTGTCATTCTTTATTCTCAAAATGCAGTGACCAAAACCTCACTTACAACTCCTGGTTTTCCTTAATCTTTTGAAACAACTCCAGTAGGGTCTACCCCAATCAAATTTTTGAAAGTTCTCATATTGCTGGAACTGAGAAACACTGCCATTATGTTATTATAATTTCTCATAGGTTCTCCAGTGCAGGACAATCAACATGTAGTCTGGCAGCATTTCTTAGATAAGGTAAACTCAAAGAGGAAATTATTCTGAATATTATAAATATTTTCATAAACGATGTTCTTTTACTATATTTACAGGTATTTTATTTGCAAAATCCTGGGTGATAGATATAGCAAAGTCTGAATAGGTATCTTAGACGGTGGAAGCCATATATAATTTAGGATTACTGGCACCCCAACTCACAAAATCTGCTTTATGTACCTCTTCTTACCTTCCTTGCTCATGAGTTCTAGAAAAATCCAAAAATAATGAGGGGACAATGGTCAAAAATCAATATTGCTGTATTTTACTTAGAAAAGTTAATAGAACAGGTTTTGTATCAACACACATTTTCTGAAGAATGAGGAGTATAAATTTAATATCTGGCATTATTGACTGGATATAATCTCTAGTACTTTACCAAAAAAAAAATCAAAAATCTTATAAGGGACAGGACAAAAATATGAGGAAAAATCAGGTATATTCTGCAAAATTAGGCACATTTAAGAGGTATGCTGTCTCTTACTGTGAGATCAACATATCTATTTGCCAAGGGAATCCATATCCCTCCTCTGAAATCTGAATCTTTCAACACAAATGCATAATATTGTATTAGGTGACTAGAGTAAGTCAGCAATCAGTATGAGGACCACTGGTTGACCCCAGCCCCTGGGGTAATTTTCAAAGCATGGGGTAGAACAGTTACAAGTGGCTTATACCTTAATCACCTACACACACGTCAGGTTCAGGCTGGAGGTAAGAGGATTAGTCTATTTCAGGTGGTACAGATCAATGCATTTAAACATCTGGTTATTTAGGCTCGAGTGCACTGTTAATCCTCTCCATATTTCTTAGAGTTGGGTAGTCAGAAAGTGTTCCATTGTGCCATGGAACGTACTGTGTTTTAATCTTTTACACAAGCCTGTGAATGCCTGTGCAGTATTGCAGTCGGTCTTGATACCATCATAGATTCTAGGCAGGCAGAAGCACAATCACTACTGTACGGACCTTTAGAAATGGCATCCACACGGACAAAGGCCATGACATTTTCCAAGACCTAACAAAGCTCTCATAATTTGGGCCAGGAGAACTCAACTGTTATTTTTTAATATTACCTGCCTGCTTACTAGATCTTATCATCTCATATTTGTCTCATCCCTTTCACTCACTACTCTAAATTAAACAGTCCCAGAGGGATTAATGCTACCTGCATTTTTCTTTTTTGCCCTTCTCAGTTAACTACTCAATGACTTTTCTGACCGTAATCTTCTATGCAGATGACATAGATATTGAAAGATCCAACATTTCTGTTTCTGATAGCATGGACATTATCACCTATAAAGTACTTACATTTTTATAACTGCACCAACTTTACTTCAAGCATCTTTTACTTTAAAATTACTGCATTTAGATTATTGTCTTTGTCTGGGCCAAAAAATAGAGGTCAAATTCACAATTAGCTCCTCAGGTAACATAAAGAAACAAAGAGCTCCCGCCCTTGAGAGGCCTTCCTTTGACCTTACTCTTGGTGAAAGGTCATTCCCTAAAGCTGCACCAAGTACCTATAATATTGTCCCACTAGAAATCAGAAATTAGCATAGCTTTACCTTAGTTTATACCAAACTGATTTACTTTATCTCTTCTTATGAATGCTAGCAGTTTTGGGATACTGGACAGCCAAATGCGTACTCTGAACATATCCTACATTGTGAAGAATGTCAGAGTTAATTACGTATTCTCATCTTTGTAGGCATTGTTAAGAATATTCTAAAATGCTGAAGCAGAGCTAGAATGATGTGTTCACCTTGAGCATTACAACAGGGATGCAGAACGTTTCTGCTTCACCTAGAGTACCACTAGGATGGAAGCAAACATGGAATCCAGTCCATATGAAAATGTTCTTCCCATGTATGTCTTTTCAAACTGATGACAAAAGAAAGACATAGTAAAACCTCCTTCTTTTATAATTAGCTTAGCCTGAAGGCTTTGGTATCTAGAACTACCCTCAAGCAATGCTTGGTGCAGGATGGAGTGAGGCTAGATTTATGCAAATTCAGACAGGTGCCCAGATCAGTTAGATACTGAATATCATATTGTTGGGATCTGTGGGACTCATCTACTGCAGTTATTTCCATCAGGCAGGCATCATGCTAGGTGATATGTATATGTACATATCTGTGTGTGTGTGTGTGTGTGTGTGTGTGTGTGTGTGTGTGTGTCTGCGTGCGCATGTATACATATATTATATATATATATATATATATATATATATGTGTGTGTGTGTGTGTGTGTGTGTGTGTGTGTGTGTGTGTGTGTGTGTGTGTGTGTGTGTGTGTGTGTGTGTATGTATACATATATCCCCCTCTCTCTCTTTGTATATATATATATATATATATATATATATATATATATATATATATATATATATATGGTGCTGCTGATATCCAAAAGGTAAGGAAGTGAACCAGAAATGCTGTGTTGACCACAAGAATTGTGAATGGGGTTGGAAAGGTAGGATTCTACGTATCCAACATTACTATTAGGGTAGTCAGAATGAGCAGATTTAAGATCTTGATATACATTCTTAGAGATTTGTTTAACCTGGAAAGGTTTGAGTGATTACTTAAATAAAATCATGCCCTTTGTTTTGGTAAGATGTTCTCTATGGCTGTTACCCATAGCAGCTTCAGTAGAATGTACAGAAAATAGCAACCTGATCTAGGTAGATAGGAGACATTAACAGGAGGGGGGAGGACTTGTATTCTTTTTATATCCTGTGAAAGAAATTGCCTTACCAAGTGGTCTCTGGTCATGTTCAACCAGTTGTCTTTGAAATTAGTTACTGTCCCTCCATGAATATGAGGAAGAACAAGGTCAGAGACAACATTCAAAAATTAAATAATCCTTTCCCAGCCATGTCAGGGTCTATTTCACTTTTCCGTACCAAATTATTTCCCCTGGTGTCTGCTGTCTCTCCAATGTATTTTTCCCATAAAGTCCTTTCTGTGTTTGAATTATTCTGCTCTGGATTATTTGTGGTAAAAAAGCCACTGTTTGATAAGACAACTTGTATTGTAGTCATGAGCCCATGGATGAAACAGTTGTCTGAGGAATTAATTTTTTTCCTTTCCTTATGATGAAATACAAATATTTATGATGGGGGTCCATATATGAAGTCTGTAAGCAATGGGACATTTAGCAGTCATTCCTTTACATCCTAAGGCAACAGTGGCACCAGAACCACAGCTAATGGAATTATTTTACACTTTCATGGTTGTTTGATTCATCCAATTCAGTTTTCCTTGAGGGGTTTATTAGTCAGGGCATTCAACATATACTTCATTTGAGGATGTCCCTTTGGTATTACAGCACATCCTACTGGCAGTTAGTGGCCTTTAAACTCAGAATTGAAGAGATGTATGTGTGTGTGTGTGTGTGTGTGTGTATATGTATATATTTATATATATTTATATATATATATATGTGTGTGTGTGTGTGTGTGTATATATATATATATATATATATATATATATATATATATATATATATATATATATATATATATATATATATATATATATATATATATATATATATATATATATATATATATATATATATATATATATATATATATATATATATACACACACACACACATACACACACACACACACACACACACACACACAAAACTTTCCTTTAAATGATCTGAGACCCTGCTTTTCTTGTCAGTAGTGATGGTTTATGGATTCTATCAGGAGATCGAAGGTAGCCCTGAAGGCGATGTGTTTGAGCCTGATGATATGGAATCCTCCTTTTCCATATCATTAACAATGATAATATGCATCTTTTCTAAATAAGCCAGGGTCTCATCTTCCTCTAGAATTGAGTCCACTGTCTTGTGAGTAAAGGGATCTTTCCTTTTTCTTAGTCTGTGCAGCATGGGTCTCTATTATGTGATCGAATGGTCAAATAGTCGAACACGTAATAGTCGACCCGTAATAATCAAACTGCCACAATGTCGAACTGAAAATAAAAAAAGGAAAAACCCACCAAAACAAACCATTTAAATGCTCTAAGCAAGGGGGGGGGGGTAAGCCCACCTGAACCCCTACCCCCTGCTACTTAAATGTACCAACTCCAAGATCGCACTACAGTGCAGACAATGGGAAATTTCCATTGCCACACTGTACGGAGATCTCCATTGAACCGTTCAACATTGTGGCGGTTCAATTATTATGGGTCGACTATTACGTGTTAATTTTTGGCCATTCGATCACGTAATATAGACCCATGCAGCATACCTATAATAGAAGGGTCTGCCAAAGAGGGAGGGTGGACATTAACTCAATCTACAGCAAGCATGCATTCTTTTTTGGTAAAGCACTTATAATCAAATACAAAGAGTCAGGGCAGAAATAATGGGAGACAATGTTCCTGCAGTGGGTGTCTGTCTCTGCAGAGTAGTGATATGGGCAAACAGCTTTCTCTGGGGGAGTGGTTATCAATTAAAATAAACACAATTTATGAAGAGAACATCATCCCCAAAGTGATTTGCACTTGAAAATCATCAGAACTTTTAAAGAAGAAAACCATTCTAAAGTGATTTGCACCACACTGATGTCCCTGTGATGTCCAGAAACTGGTGGCCTATGGTGAAGCAGTTATGTCCACTATAACATCTTGGCTTTGTTGCAAATGTCTGATTCCAGGTCTCCAACAATGGCGCTAATACAGGACAGGAGAAGGAAACAAGGGCATCAGGGCTAAAGGCAGGCTAAGCTGAACCCTTTTGGCACAGGTGCCTTCAGGCTCATGTGGGACTGGCAAAACTGTTAAGGCTTCATGCAGTCCACCCCCAGAATTTTTAATCTTCTGCTTTTTAGGTTGCTTTTGTTTAGTGGTCCATTTTTTTTTTTTGGTTCACTAGTAGACAACCCTGAACCATCCACATAATTGCAATAACCTACATCTAGCCATGGGTAGTACGTAGCCTATAAAGCTATTGCTACATTTGATCACATGGGCTTTATACTCAATGGGATCATATCAGCCTTGAGTAAGTCTGGCATCACTCATGACATGTCTTGCCATGTTGCTTAATTACTTGAGACCCCAGTAAAAGATGTCAGATTATACAGAAAAAAATCATACATCTACATTCTTACCACAAGTTCTACTACAAAACCACAGGGCAATAAGGGAAAGGAAGGAAAGAAATCAAATGCCACCATGGAAGTATCGCACAGAGAAAACTATAAAGTAATTAAGATGAAGTGTGACTGTTAGAAGAGTATAGAAGAGGGAACAAATCAATAAAATACTTAGAAAGATAGACATGATAAAAGCAACGTGCAGTATTAGAACAGACTAGGATGTATTGTACACTGTCACAAGTTATAAACTAAAGATATCAGTGCAGGCAGACAAACTTAGAAGATATGCATATAAATAAAAAGGAAAAGTACAAAATAAGCAATTCATTGATGACCCAAAAAAAGTTTTATAGAGAACTGGGGAAACAAATCAAGAGGAATAGAAATATCACCAAAATAGAAGAAATAGACACAATTTGCAGAAATGTCTAGGAAGATCCTGTGGAACATAATAAAGATGTGGAATGGATAGAAGAAGTAAAAGAAACAGTAAGAATTTCAAATACACAGGATATAAAATGGGATGAAATTGAAACAAAATTAAAAAAAGCTCCTAATTGGAAAATCCCAGCCCAGATGCAGTACCTAACCTTTGGCTAAAAGTATTAACATCTTTAAATGAAGATTTAGCCCTGAGTAAGAACTACTTATATGCACACCCTCAACCAGCAACGACCTGGTAAACAGGATAAATGATACTTACTACTCCTTAAAAGTGAACCTCAAGCAATCCTAAAAACTATAGACCAATAACTTGGCATCTGATGATGTATAAACTATACACTGGAATTCATGCCGACAGAGTTAATAGTCATGTAGAAGAAAACTCAGTCATGGCAACAGGACAAAAACGTAACAAAAAAAAGTCATATGGAACAAAGGATCATTTGTTGTTAAATAAAGTCATAATGGAGAATTGTAAAAAGGGGAAGAATGTACGTACAGCATGGACGGATTACATAAAAGCATTTGGAAGCATCCCACATTCATGGATAAAGGACTGCTTGCAGGTGTATAAGATACACCCTGCATTGATCAATTACATTACAGTGACAATGAAACAGTGGATAACCACTTTGCAGCTAAGCTACGATAAAGGACAAATTATTACCCCAGGGCTAAACATTCCTGGGTGACTCTATCACTGCCGCTCTTTTCTCTTTCCGTAACCCATTAACAGAGGAGGTCGTGGTTACACCCGTTAAGCTGTCTAACAGAGGAGGTCGTGGTTACACCTGTTAAGCTGTCTAACAGAGGAGGTCGTGGTTACACCCGTTAAGCTGTCTAACAGAGGAGGTCGTGGTTACACCCGTTAAGCTGTCTAACAGAGGAGGTCGTGGTTACACCCATTAAGCTAACAGAGGAGGTCATGGTTACACCCGTTAAGCTAACAGAGGCGGTCGTGGTTACACCTGTTAAGCTGTCTAACAGAGGAGGTCATGGTTACACCCGTTAAGCTGTCTAACAGAGGAGGTCGTGGTTACACCCGTTAAGCTGTCTAACAGAGGAGGTCGTGGTTACACCCATTAAGCTGTCTAACAGAGGAGGTCGTGGTTACACCCGTTAAGCTGTCTAACAGAGGAGGTCATGGTTACACCCGTTAAGCTAACAGAGGAGGTTGTGGTTACACCCGTTAAGCTGTCTAACAGAGGAGGTCATGGTTACACCCGTTAAGCTGTCTAACAGAGGAGGTCGTGATTACACCCGTTAAGCTGCCTAACAGAGGAGGTCGTGGTTACACCCGTTAAGCTGTCTAACAGAGGAGGTCGTGGTTGCAGTTTGATTCCCATTTTCTTTTAGGGATGTTTTAAAACTGATTCATCAGATGAGGAGCAGAAAGCACAACTGGAAGAGGTCAAAACTTTCTCAGATGATATAAAAATACCATTTGGTCTTCACAAATGTGCAAAAGTAACATTTATAGCAGGAAAGCTGCAGTACAATAAAAATATCGGTTTGAGACAGGAATGTGATATAAAGGAACTTGAAGAAGAGGGAGTGTATAAATATTTGGGGATTGATGAAGGATCAACAATAAAACATGAGCAAATGTGATATTTTAGAAGAGTAAAATTAATACTGAAAACAGCCCTGACATCTAGGAACATAGTCCAAGCTATAAATCAATTTACTCTTCCTGTTCTAACTTACAGTTTTGGGGTGATTGACTGGCCCCAAAAGGGACTGGATCAATTGCACAGGACAAGAAAAATGCTTCATGCTTATCAAATGAGATATAAAAATCAATGTATACCAAGGTTATAAATATTCACATTCTGAAGGCGGTATGGGCCTTCTCGAAATTGATTACATGTATAGACTGGCAATCATAGGACTGCATACATGCCTGCTGACCTCATCAGAAGCAAACATAACAAATGTTTTGAAACATGAAGATAAGTATAAAATGACTTCATGACTTAGTTTAGCAAAAGCATATCAGTGCCAATTGGGAATGGAAACCAAATCAGAAATAGACAAAAATCAGGCAGCAACTGAAAGTGCCAAAAAAACAAAGAAGGAATATAACGTGAAGGATCAGATGAGAAGGCAAGAAATGTGGAAAAGGGACAAATATAGTTGTAAGTACAGAAAACTTGTGGAACAACCTCATGTCGCTCAACACCTGACACAGGAATGGTTAAGGAGAGGTGAATTTAAACCCAAAGATGAAAGGTTAATATTGGTGGCCCAGGATAGTGAACTATGTAGAAGTTGGTTTACAAACTCCCCTGAACATGTGGGAAAAACAGGCAAATGAAGTTTTGTAAAACAGAACTGGAAACAGTGGCACATCTTGTTGTTGGATGTGATACACTAATGGCAGAGGGTCTGTATACTGAAAGGCATAATGATGTGGTAAGACTGTTGCATTGGGGATTGTGCAAACATTATAATATTGAAGTAGCTGAAACATGAGTCACAAACCATTACAGAGAATGATGAAGTTTATCTCACATGAGATCACCTATTAACAGTTCAAAAAATAGATGTGAGAAAACCAGATATAGTAGTCCATGAAAAGAAGACAAAAGTAGCATTGATCACTGAAATTGCTACACCCAGTGATTACAATGTCTTATATACAGAGATACAAAGTCATAAAATACCATGATTTGCAGGCAGAAATGAGGACAATGTGGAAGGATACCAAGACAATTCCAATAGTAGAAGGAGGAATGGGTCTCATAAAAAACAATGTACAGTCATATTTAGGTATGCTACCGACACATGTAACTGTATGAATTGCAGAATGAGTACAGTTATGGGCATGTTGTGGGTGCAGCAAAGAGCACTTTTGGCTAACATCAAAGACTGTATAAATACCAGTTTCATGATCTTTAATCTTTCTTTGACTTAGGAATGGGACCCATTCCTGTCATGGTATTAGAAATCCAAAAGACCCGGAGAAATTAAACCAGGATTCCCAACCTGAAGTACAACAAATTGTATTACTCTGGGTGTCATTTTCTGGGGCAGGATGGAGTCGCTGTGTTGCAGCTTAGAGATTCAGATTAGGTAACAAACCTGTTTTAATGAGATCATCTGCAGCTTGCCCTAGAGTCTTTCAGGTCAGTCCTCTCAATCTCTCAGTGCAAGAATTCTATCAAAGACAAAAATGATGTGTGTGTGTGTGTGTGTGTGTGTGTGTGTGTGTGTGTGTGTGTGTGTGTGTGTGTATGTATGTGTGGGTGTGTTGGGGTGTTTGTTGGGGGGAACAAAGACCCTAAATCAGGGACAGATTTAAATGTTACTCTTGTTAACTTAGTGCGAATCTATTATTCTAATAACTTGCTATCATGAATATTATGAAGGACAGGAAGTCTGAAAGTCAGATGAGCCTTATTATTTAATTACTTCAATATCTAATGATTTTCCAGAAAACCATTAACTTCAAGAGAAGCAGATCAAAAACACAAGGCAAAAATATGCAAATTATGCAAAATAATGGACAGTTGAAAGATATGACTCCTGTCTGTTTTGTAGGGGCTGCTATGACACACCTACCTCAAATCACACAACAAGTACAAGGATGGCCTGATGGCACATCAGGAAAACTGATTATGGCACAGGTGACCAGGGTTCAAATGCTGACATAGATGTCAGAAGGCCAACTAAGGAAGGATAAAATTGAATGTGTGGACAAAAACCAGACCTTTTGTCTCTATAGAGAAGGTTGGGGCATACAGCCATTTGGTATACCCTGTCGTAAAAGATGGCTCTGTCATCTGACTATTTTTGTGGTAAGGGACTGTGCACAGGATATCCGATGTGCGAAGTGGGAATGCAAGCATGTGAAATGACATTACCATGTGTGATTTAGAGGGGTGGATAAGAAGCATACAGGAAAAAAGTTTTATCTACAGTATGACAGTCTTTTAGACTTATAGTCAGGACCCTCCCCTCATGTTGAGAGATAGCGAGTGAAGGGGGAACATATTGGAAGTATTGTGTGCCTGAAACAGACAGATTAAAAATAAATAAAAATAAATATGTAGCTATCTAAATAAATGTAATATATGCAAAGGATGAACAATCTTTCCTCCCTACCTACCTATTTTGACCATTTGCTACTCTTGAAAATAGCGTCTTTGCGTATTTATAAAGAGGTGTGCTGAACTCATTAGCTCTTTGTCACACCTTATCTTATTAATTAGCTAAGACTTTTATTTTCCTCATTTTAATTTATGTAAAAATGCTTCCTTATTACAGTAGATGATATTAAAGCAGTAGATGCAACAAATATTTTTCTTAGCTTTTCTTAGCTTTCTTATCTTTATGTAGTAATTAATACATTTATAATAAAGTGGTAAAGAAGTCCTTTTAAGAAATGTCTTATCAACATGAGTCAAAATTTCAAATCAAACAGATTAAGAATCAATAACCACTAGACTGAAAACTTAACATTCATTGAGAAATATAATGAACATCTGCTTGCAATGCATCTGTGCCACACGATGGCACTACAAAAACACATATGAACAGAAGAAAGAGGGATAATAGAATACAAACAGGAACGTTTAGTTAACTTGTTAAATAGTATTTAAATTGACAGACTATTACTTCTGTTTTGATAGCAAAAGCACCTGTTCACAAATGCTCAATAAAATACGAATGGAGTAGAGAAATTGTGAGATAATGTTTGTGCATGTTAGTCTGCGTAGCCTGTATATCACTCCACCTACCATATAGATGAGCAAGCAGGTGGTTGGTCCCATATTTATAGGTAAGATGTTATAGCAGAGCCAGTGGATGTTCGCCTTTGACATCATGCCAAACTCGACTTTACTGCTTTACATCTTATGCTGTCCAAATGAGTCCTATTTTCTCCATGTAACAAGTAAGCAGCATCTAACTATCTGATGACTGAAAGTGTTAGTGATGAGGTCAAACAGGTTCTTGCAAGAGCAACTTGGTGGTGCTGTAAGTTGTGATATGAAATTAAGGGTGATTCAGAAAGTAGTAAACAAACATTAAAATGTGAAATGTAGCTTTCCTGCTATCTACATTTTGTGCTCATGATTTAAATACCAATCAATGAATTAACACTTTTTTGATCAATTAATTGATCACATATAAATATATATATATATATATATATATGTGGATGTGTGTGTGTGTGTGTGTGTGTGTGTGTTTGGTGCATCTGCATTTATCATATGCAAATGTGGGTGTAACATTTTATGTAGGGGATGTTTTTATGTAAATACGTCTGGGAGAGCTTACTTTGAGGAGATATTTACATGAATATGTGGTTAGGAATATGTAACTTTGTTAATGCGCATGCCCAAGGATTCAGGAGAACCACAGTACTTGTGTTAAGGGGTGTGGTTAAAAAAGCCTGCTTCTGTGATCCATAGATTGATAATTCAAAGACATGCTAGTCACATTAAGGAAATATCTTATCAATTTACGTGTCTTTGAGTCAGTGTTAACTACCATGGCTGTAGATCTGCACATTCCTGTGGTAGGTAAAACTGGTGGTCCATGCATCTTGGGGGCACAGGCACCCCATCCCCCTACACCTCTTACCTATAAAGTCCCCATTGTCTCTTCTTACCTTTTGTTCCTGTTATTATAAATCACATATCCTTACAGTCAGTTAATGATGTTATTATAAATCACATATCCTTACAGTCAGTTAATGATGTTATTATAAATCACATATCCTTACAGTCAGTTAATGATGTTATTATACATCACATATCCTTACAGTCAGTTAATGATGTTATTATAAATCACATATCCTTACAGTCAGTTAATGATGTTATTATACATCACATATCCTTACAGTCAGTTAATGATGCCAGACATTAGAGTTCCTGCTAGGGTTGCCCCTCTATTAACTTTCTAAGTGAGTCTCAGTGGCAGTCTAACTCATCTCCCTGGTGTCACCTAGTGCACCTCATGTTTTTTACTGATGCCTACTTTACTGTCCTGCACGACTCATGCACTGCTGCACTCATCGAATCATTATAGGTTCATACCTATAGGTTCATAGGTTCATACTAGGCTATCTGCCCGAGGGCATTTACAAGCCTAGCCCATAGTTTTAGGCTTGCCACCCTTTAGTATGGGGAACTATACCCTTATTTTGCTGTGCCTCTGTCGAGCAGTGACACTGAGGTAATCCCTGGGGTATATCTGCGATCTCCCATCCATTGGTTAAGATTTCTCTTGAACAAGGCCAGCGAGGTGCTCTGCCTCACATATACCGGGATTTTGTTCCACAGCATAGGGAGTCTCTGGGTGATGAATCTATCCCTCCAGCACGTCCTATTAATAGCCGTCGGTTTAAGTCACCCGCCCTTGTGGCTCTGACGGATCTAGATTTTTTGAGGTGAAGCATATTCTTCAAATCTGGGTTTGACATGGCCTTGTATGTCAGGCAAAGGTCACCTCTGAGCAGCGGTGGCGACTGAATAGAGCTGGAGTTCTTTCAGTCGGGCAGCATAGGACAGATTTTTGAGACCCTTTATCCTTTTGGTGAGGAACTTTTGTGGCCTCTCCAGCTGCTGCAAGTATCGGGTCAGATACATTCCGAATGGGGCATTGTACTCAATCATTGGTCTGATGAGTGATGAGTATAGGGAGACTATGACCTCCCTTGATCTAGATGTGAATCCCTTCATGATAAGGTGGGCAATGTAGAAGGTCTTCCTAACTACTTTAGCTACATGGGTGTCGAATGACAGACTACTATCAACCTCTGTCCCCAGGTCCCTGATAACTTCTTCTGTGCTCAGAGGATTACCACCTATATGGTAGCTAGGGGTAACCTTGTTTTTCCCGAATTGAAGACATTAGAGCTTCATACTTCTTATTATGTAAAAAAACACTCTAACTACATCAGCAGATCAGTATAGCATAACAAACTGTGAGAGAGGTGGGAATGCACAGGGTCTAAGTCCCTTTTAATGCCTTTTGAAAAGGTTGCATAGAGTATCCTTAGAGTCTAGCATTCCTCCCTAATCCATGTTAGCTTTCTGTTTTTTTTTTTTTTAATTAAGTCCTGGTGGTTAGTGTTCCTCTCTGTCCACGTCATGTTTAAGTGCCATTATGGTATGATAGTGAAGAGTTATCCCTGCCGGCTAGAGTCACCCCCTCCAACTATATCTTGTTTAAGTGCTGTTCAGGCACAATGCTGAAGATTTATCTCTTGTGTCTAGCACTCTACCCAATAATGACTCACTGAGTGTAAGTTGGGTTTCTTTTACTTTTGTATACACATTGTAGAAAAACGAAGTACAGAACAGATCTTTGTAAAGGGAGTGAAGTGAAATAATGGAAGACAGAGAACAATCAGAGGTACTGAGTGAATGTTTTATCAGAGATTTGCACAAAGGAAATGGAGGTCAGGGTGAAAAGCTGGGATCCAGGATGGAGCTAGGACAGAGTGGGCAGACACGTGGATGCACATCGGGGTTAAGATGGAGGAGGAAGAAAGGGAGCTAGCCACTGTTGGAGAGAATGAGGACAGAAGGACCAGACAGGTTCTCTTTTAGGGTCATCAGAGAACCTAACAAAGTGCAAACAGATCCCCTGATGGTGATCGTTAACAGGTCACCTGCCAGGACAGATATGCTGAGGATTGGACAAGAGCAGCAGCAGGATCCTTATACAAAGAGAAGCAGAGAAGAATCCTGGAAACTCTCTTGGCAGCAAGACCGTTCAGGTTTACTCTAACAACCAGCTGTTCACTTATGCAACACTAAAAACAGGTGTCCTCAATACTTTGTTCAAGGCCCATTACAGTTTCCTTTATTCATTAAAGATATAACTGATGACTTACCTGAACGTAACCTTACCTCTATGCAAATGATATTTTATTACTACAGGCAAATGGATATCTCACAGTCCTGCAGTCTCAGATCCAGCAATCCTTCTCTAATCCTTGTCAGTGGTTAGAACAAAATAAACTCCAAAATTAACTGCACACAAAAAAACAGTGTTATGTTTTTCCCTCCCCACACAGTGCCTCTCAACTTTCATTCCTTACTATCTCAGTTAATAACAACCATATTATTTCTTTTGTAACCAAGTAAATATACTTAGGCTTAATCCTTAACTCTACATTAAGCATTGCAACCCACATTGATAATATCATTAATAAAGCCCTTTCACAACTAAAAGTGTGCTATAGGATATCACATCTACTAGTTCCTACTGGCTAGAAAACACTGCCCAAGAATGTCCTTGTTCTTAAGCTAGAATACTGTTTTCCTGCACTCTGTTTACACTCTGCTCATAACATGCAAAGACTTTACATCACTGAGAAAAAAATTGCCAGGCTTGCCCTACTTGCTGGCATCCTTGTACACCACTGCAACCCTCTAAAGGACCCAAATTGGCTACATGTTACTGAAAGGTCCACTTATCTTTTATGCACCCTACTATATAAAATTATAATGATGGCTACTGCCCCCTGAAAAGAAAACGCTAAATCAGGGAACAGTTCTAATCCCTAAGGAAATCCCAGGATAAGTAAATATCACTCAACTGTCCCCCATTTAAAACCACCATTGGTGAATGAAACTTCTTGCAAACATGCCCTGCTCTCTGGAACAAACCATCAGATGATGAAACTAGGCATCAAGATATTGTTACTAAGTTTAAGAAATCCCATCTGAGCACCTCTTCAAGGAAGTTGCGTGTAAATGCTTTAGGGATAATCGCTGAACTCTTTAAAAGGCTTAAAATTCTAAAAATGATTATAGTCTCTCAACTGTTTCACTGCTATTTAACTGTTCTTATTTCTGTGTTGTATTCTTAGTCTGTAGGTCTGTCTCTGTTATCTCTTGTTTTTTTACTCACTTCCATTTGAATTTTTCTTTTCAAGGAAGTTTGATTTTAAACCTTTAGGAAGCAATTTCTTGCAACCAAACTGTTTTGCAACTCATGTAAATTAATAAAACATAATGTAAACCTGCTACCCTATTAAAAATGCATAAAAAATATATAACATTCTACTTTAGAAGTGTATAATAACTGTATATAAACTGTCTACATTTTCTCAACTATGTAAACCTAACAAGCTGTCATATTTCGTGTATAACATAAGTTTACTGCCTTTGAGCATGGGTTCATGGTTGAAAAGGGTCTTTGGATCAGTCCACCAACCCAGTTACCAAACAGCTAATTAAGTAAATAAATAAATAAAATAAAATTATTGGCTGGTTACTCTCAATGCAGCATCAGACGAAGCCATGAAGACAATTCTGAGGAAAGGTCTGTTGTTTACCTGGAAGACAACAATTTTTGTGACAATAAACAACCTGGTTCATGGTCAGAAGGAGCCATCACTTAAATCTGGTTGAGTTGCTCAGCTGGCTTGAGGGAAAACTTGACAAGCAAGTGCTAATTCATATGGTTGTTGAAGTGAAGAGTAAAGATGACATTTAAAGTTTAAGGAAAAAAATACAGTATTAAAAATGACTCGAACAATTCTGGTGTGATACATCACATGGAAGTAGTGAAAGCAAAGGTAACAGAACAGTAAAATACCTAGGGGCATTCGTCACAACTGGATTGACCCACTAGGAGCAGAGTAAAATGGTCTCATGGCAGCAGTGAACAGAACATTGATGTACATTTACAGAAACCAAGAAGTAATACTTGCGCTCTGCTAGGACCTGCTAAGGACTCACTTTGACTACTGGATGCAGTTATGGAAGCCATAAAAGAAGATGAACATGAGATTTCTGGAAGGAGTCCAGAGGAAAACCAGCAAAAGAGCACACTGGATGGTAGGGGAAAATTTTTATGATCAGAGATTAAAGGAAAGTACAGTTTTGTACCTACCATAAATGTAGATGTCCGATAGATATGCAACTGCAGTCGTAACATATGGGTTGTCCTGCCTCAGGCAGCCCTCAGTCGGCCGGATTCCAAAGTCTGGGTCCGACGTCGGCTGATGTCACATTTCTCTCCGACATCAGAGCGGCTGGAGTACATAAGCATCAGCCGACGCCATCTTCTTCAGTGTTTCTTGCCCCAGATGCCAGGTGCCCTCCAAGGAAGGCTGTAATCAAACTGGTAGATAAAACAGATTTCCAGACAAATAAATAAACAATAAACAGATACACCATAACAGATATCCCCAGCTAAGGGTAACAGGGATAGGAGTGGACCCAAGGCATAGAGGGGAAGGAGGGAGGGAAAACCCGACTGCAGTTGCATATCTATCGGACATCTACATTTATGGTAGGTACAAAACTGTACTATGTCCTTCAAGAATGCAACTGCAGTCATAACATATGGGTTGAATACCATAGCTTAGCTGGGGGAGGTGGAATGCTCTAAGAAAAGGATGGTGTAGATATCAATCCCTGCAGGACTGCAGAGGCAAAGCCTGCTCTGGATCTGGAATATAGAGGAAGGTTGTAGTGTTTGGAAAATGTATGCACGGAGCTCCATGTAGCAGCTTCTAGAATGTCTTTTGTAGGCACCCCTCTTAAGAATGCTGTAGAGGTGGCTGTAGCTCTGGTGGAGTGTGGTCTGACATTGGCTGGCACACTCTTTCCATGGAAGGAATAGCAGAATCTGATGCAATGTCCAATCCATTTAGAAATTGTCTGTTTTGAAATTGCTTTTCCTTGTACTCCAGGGGCGTAAGCTACAAAAAGCTGATCAGACTTCCTACTGGTCTTGGTTCTGTCCAGGTAGTAGCGAAGCTGTCTGTGAATGTCCAAGGTATGCAACAGTCTTTCCCCTTTGTTCTCTGGATTGGGAAAGAAGGTAGGCAGGTGAATTGCTTGATTTAAAGAGACCCTAGATGCCACTTTTGGGAGAAAGGTAGGGTTGGTTCGTAAAGAGACCCTGTCTCTGTGAAAAGTTATGAACGGTGGTATCGCCATTAGGGCCTGTAATTCCAAAACCCTTCTTGCTGAGGTAATGGCCAACAGGAATGCTGTCTTCCAGGAGAGAAACTGTAAATCCACAGAAGCTGCTGGCTCAAAGGGAGGTAAAGTTAATTTTTCTAGGACAAAGTTGAGGTCCCAAGCTGGTACTGGTGCCTTTCTTGGGGGCTTTATATTCTTGATTCCTCTAAGAAATTGCCTTAACAAAGGATGTGAAAACACAGGTGGGTCAGTGTTGTATCTAGCTGAGATAGCTGAAGCGTGTATTTTTATAGAGGAGTATGAGAGTCCATTATGTAGCATATCTGCCAAATATTCCAGGATGAGTGGGATTCTCAGAAGTGATGCATCATGGCCCTTGGTGGTATTCCAAATGCTGAATCTCTTCCATTTGGCTGAGTAAACCTTTCTGGTGGATGGTCGGCGGGCTTCTGTCAGTATCCTCTGAACTTCTTTTGAAAGAGGTAGGTTGAGGTTATTCATGGGATCTCCCAAGCTGTTAGCTGTAGCGTCTGTATGTTGGGATGAACTGTCCTGAAGTTGTGCTGAGTCAAAAGTTGGGGCCATTGAGGGAGGGCCCATGTTTTGTTGTGACATATGCTCCATAGTAGTGGGTACCAGTGCTGTCTTGGCCAGTCTAGAGCTATTAGGATCCCCTTGGGCTGCTCTGCTTTGATCTTTAGTAACACTGTGGTCATCAGTGGTAGAGGTGGAAATGCATAGATTTTTAGGGAGCTCCAGTTGAATGAGAGAGCGTCTATTTTCCATGCTTTTGGATGATATGTCCTTGAACAGAACTTCTGTATTTGATGATTGAGATGGGAGGCAAATAGGTCTATGTCCGGCCTGCCCCATGTCGAAGTGAGTCGTATAAAGATTTCTGGATGTAACCTCCATTCGTGGGGGTCTAGGAAATTCCTGCTTAGACTGTCTGTCAGAACATTGTCTTTGCCTGGAACAAACTGGGATTGCAACTGTATGTTTAGGCTCAGTGATTTTTCCCAAAGATTCATTGTCAGTCTGCAAAGGGGTAAGAATGAGTGCCCCTGCTTGTTTATGTACCACATCACAGTGGTGTTGTCTGTCCGTATTAATAGGTGGCCTGGTTGTAGTTGTTGTCCGAAAGGCCTCGATGGCATGCATTACTGCCAGCATTTCTTTTGGTTGATGTGCAGATGTGTTTCCTTTGGAGACCATTGTCCTTGAATACATCTGCCCTCCATGTGCGCCCCCCATCCAAGGTCTGAGGCATCTGTGGTCATGGTCTGTGTTATCTGAGGTTTTTTGAATGACATACCTGTGTTTGACTGGCTTACTGAGGCCCACCATAGAAATTCCTTTTGAAGACATGGAATGAGTGTTATGTTTGCTTCTAGGTTGTTGCTGTGTTGAGACCATAAGCTTTTTAGGTACCATTGAAGCTTTCTCATGTGTAGTCTTGCTAGTGGTACCAGGAGAATGCAGGATGCCATGTAACCCAGGGCCTGTAGGAATCTCCTTGCAGTCATCTGGGTGAGCTTTGCTAAAGTTTTGAAGTAAAGGGTTAGCTTCTTTTGCTTGTCTTCTGTCAGGTAAGCCATTTGAGAGGCTGTGTCTAGTTTGGCTCCTAAGAAGGTAATTTGCTGGGATGGCTGAAGTCTTAACTTTTGAAAGTTGACTGTGTATCCCAGAGCCTGTAGCAAATGTATGACATAATTCAAGTTTTTTGTCAAAGTTAGTTTGCCGTCCGCTTGTATGAGGCAATCGTCCAGGTATGGGTAGATTTGAATCCCCTGGAGCCTGCAATGAGCAATTACTGAAGCCAGGCATTTTGTGAATACTCTGGGAGCAGTAGATAAGCCAAATGGCAATGCTGAGAATTGATAATGCTCTGGCCCTGCAAGAAATCTGAGGTATCTTCTGCAGCTGTGTCTGATAGGGACATGCAGGTATGCCTCCTTGAGGCCCAGAGTAATCAGCCAAGACCCCTTGCCCAGCATGGGAAGGAGTTGCTGTAGAGTCAGCATTTTGAACTTTGGTACTATGAGAAAAGTGTTTAAAGCGGACAAGTCCAGTATTGGTCTCCACTGAGTTTCTTTTCTTGGAACAAGGAACAGTCTTGAGTAAAATCCCTGACCTTGTTCTTGTTGTGGAACTTTTTCTATTGCTTTGATGTGAGCAAGCAGAGAAATTTGCTTGATAGCTTCTGCCCTCTGGTTTTGTGGCAGGTTTGGCATACCCATTTTTCTTGGCAAGGTATGAAAATGGAACCTGTAGCCGTGGTCTATAATGTCCAAAATCCATTTGTCCTTTGTTAGTTTGTGCCAGTTTCTTCTAAACAGAGATAATTTTCCACCCAAAGGAGCTTCTGCTTGCTCCTTGGTCAGCAGACCTAGAGGAAAGTCATTGAGAATGTCCCTGTGGGGCGGGAGAAACCCCTGTGTCACTTCTTTGGTTTCCTGGTTGCCATTGTCGTCCCCTGTAGGATCCTCTGTCTTGACCTCTTCCTCGGGCACGCCTGCTTTTGCCCCTTTGAAATCTTTCAGGATTAGGAAAGGACCAGTTTTTAGAAGGCCAGTTCCTGCTGAATCTAGGTGGCTGAATCTGGAGGAAATCTTTGACTGTCTGAACTGACTTGGCTTTTTCCTCAATGGACTTTAACACATCTTTAGCATTAGCACCAAAAAGCTTGTTCTTTTCCAAGGGTGCATCAAGAAGTTTTGCCTTAACATGATCTGGTAAAGGTTGATCTTTTAACCATGCATGTCTACGAATGACCGCCCCTGTCATAGCTGCCCTACATGAAGCTTCCAATGCATCATATCCACACTGTAAAAAATGATTGCTAACTTGCTGAGAATTGTGTACAGCCTCCTGCAAAGACTTCCTATCTAAAGGTTCCGGGGAGGCCAATCTTTTCTGTAAATCATCTAACAGGAAATCCTGATATTGAAACATGTGAAAGAGACAATTGAGAGCTCTCATAGATAAAGTAGTGGAGGTGTAGACCTTCTTCCCCCATCTCTCTAAGGACCTTGCATCCCTGTTGGAGGGTAAAGGGTTTTTGGAGATGGTGGCTGAAACCCCTTTAGGCCCCTGGGAAATTGTTTCTAAGTCAACAGCATGGGCCCTAAAGAAGTGGGAATGGGTTTCTGGTACCCTATAGTATCTGTCAGGCTTGACAGGAGCAGGAGGAAGAGTATCAGGGGTAACACTGGAGTCAGAGTATAAATCATCCAAAACATCAAGCACAGGAGGTATAGCTAAGGGTCTGTGTTGGGGCTTTTAAGGAAGGTTGGCTTTCTGGAATCTGAATATTCCTGGCCTTGCCACTTAAAATGCTCCCTCATGGAATGCAGAACTTCCCCAAAAGACATATCCTCAGGAGGAGAAGCCGAGGGGATAGAGTCCTCTGCATCTGAATCCTCATAGGTCTGGAAGGGCTCTTCCTGGCTTTCGGAGTGAACAGAGTCCTCAGAATCTTCATCAGTGGGGAGAGGACCAGGGGGTTCAACCCTAGGCCTCTTATCAGGAGGAGTCTGGGATCTTCTCTCACGGTGGGCCTGGGAACCTCTGATTAGGGAAATTAAATCTGCGGCCATAGCCATGATTTGAGTTTCAGGAGTAGGCTGAGGTAAGGTCTTAGCAGAAAGATGCTTGGTCTTGCTGGCTGCTTTGGCCCGTGTGTAGGCCTTGATAGACATGGACATGGGAGGCATAGCCGCTCCACGTGCAGGAGTGACCTTATCCACAGCAATTGTCTCGGGCATTTCCTCGGTTTCAGTATCCGGAGGAAAGTCAATAACTGGCGTCGGAGTGGCCTCCGGTATCGGAGGTATCGGTAATGCGGTGTCTTCGGTTCGGAGCGGTGGAATAACCACCTCAGAGGGAACCGGAGCACTCGTGGTTAATTTTGGCGTGGTGTCGGTGGAAGACGCGGGCCGAGGATGTCGGTCCCGGTCTTTCCGTTTCTTAGAAGTCTGCGTTGTCATTTGTTCCGATGGCATCATATAATCAAATTTATCGCCGAAAAAGTCTTCAGCGAACTCCGCCCGGCACCTTAGAGTGCGCTTGTTAAAGCGAGCACAGGCGGCACAGGCTGAGACGTCGTGGTCTGGGCCAAGGCAAGGGAGGCAGTAAGAGTGGAAATCCTTATGAGGTATTTGTTTACCACAAGACAAACAATTATTTACTTTTTCAGTAATTTCTGACATCGGCTGAGGCAAAAAAAGGTCCCCAATGGGGTACTTAGCTTTTTGATGACTTCGGATTCGAAGAATACAGGAGCTGACCGACCGGCACTTGCGAAATGCTTCTGCTTCGGGCACCGCGCGGCAAGAAAGACTGAAGAAGATGGCGTCGGCTGATGCTTATGTACTCCAGCCGCTCTGACATCGGAGAGAAATGCGACATCAGCTGATGTCGGACCCAGACTTTGGAATCCGGCCGACCGAGGGCTGCCTGAGGCAGGACAACCCATATGTTATGACTACAGTTGCATTCTTGAAGGACATCTGGGTTTTTTCTTATTAGACATCAGAAGGGTCAGGAAAGCATGGTCTGAGTACACAAGATAATGTCATGTAGATGTGAAAGGGTCACCATGAATAAGACAGATAGAGGAAGAGGAGGAATCCCAGACTGCAGGGACCAAGTACTTTCTAGACTTGTGAAAGTACTTCTTCACAGAGAGGTTTGTGGATCTGAGGATTGGGATATTGAAATAGGAAGTGAAGCAGAATTGTAAATTCACTTAAAGATCAGAATATATAGACTATCAGTCTCCTTCTGCCATTAAACAAATGTAAATATAGTTTTAAAGTAGGCGAAAGAGTCTGCACCAGACAAGACCTTTCTACCTGCAAGAGCTACCTGACAGGACTGCATAAGACCCTCACAACTATTAAATTAATTTGCCTCCCACAATCTCACAACTAAAGTGGAGGCTGTGCAAACATTTAAACAATGTGGCTATTGGCTGTAAAAAGGCTTTCTTTTAATATCCACATGGATAGGACAAAGAAAAAAGAAAAGAAAACAACTTGGCTCCTAGAAAGTAACTAAAAATCTCTTCACTGCTGTAAAATAAGTCATAACAACACTTAGAAAATGCATACTGATTCTGTCTCCTTAATATTTTCTAATCATCTTTGCTGTTAATTCTATTGGCCACAGAATACAAACTTTATTAAACAAAGCTGCATATTTGTACTCACTTCACATCTTGGAAAACATTGCTTTCTGTCTATTAAAGTTGAATGGTTTCCCATCTTTGAACCCACAAAACTGCATAATTTCATCTCCAGTTTCAAATTAATGAACATGTGGATGACTGTCCTGTAATGACTTTTTACTCTGTTAGTGGGGCCATAATATCTGCTGCTGCTGCCAGATAGTCCATTCACATTCACAGGCAGTCTCATGAAACAGCAGCAGTTCTCCATCTTTGGCCTATGTGCTTCAGTCAGTCCCTTTCCTTACGTTATCTGAGCTTTACCCTATCTTGGTTTGTAACAGCTAGAAAGCAGTTTCCTCTAAGTGTATTCAAGTTTAAATGTCCTTGTGATGACCGTGCCCTGGCCCAGCAATCAAGGAGCCGCAATCCTCACCACTAACACCAGGGAGGTCATCTCGTAGAAGAGAAAAGGATAACCGATACACACAGTAAAGTACAATTTTCCTTAAGTGCACACAGAGATCACAGTCAGTCTAGGGCTGGTTGCTCTCTTGCTCACCAGGTCCCCAATAAGTCTCCCCACTGGCACAGCTATATGGTCCAGGTCTCAGCCTAACTGGGCAAGCTAAAACCTCCAGTACCCTCTCTGTCCAACTAGTGCTTCAATTCCCTGCCAAGTAGCTGACACAACACACACTTTGAGATAAGTATTTATACAACTTCACAGACACTCCTGGGAAAGGCTGACACAGATTCCCCAACTGTGCCCTTTTACCCAGACTATACGGTAGTAATTACTGCCACCACCCAGTTAATAATATCAGCTACTAAAAGGCCCTTAAAAGGGTTTCCAATTATTACTGCGCAATATTAGTATCCAATGGTAGTATAACTAACAGTCAAGGCTTACTTTAGAGTGGCCTATTACAATAACCTCTATAAATATGCAATGTACTCTAGAGCTTATCTCTACACAAATCAGCCACAGGTATAAAGTTTTAAAAATATTTAATAATAAATAATTAAAACACAAGGAAAAATGCTACACTACAGAGATATCTAAGAGTTCACAGATCACACAGAAACTTAAAATAATACAGTAGGACAGGTCTGATTTCAAAGAAAAATACCTAATTAATCTTTACTAGCTTTAACTATTCCTACAATAAATCACAGTGCTAAAACTTACATGTGAGCATAAGGCAGAGTGCTTATAAGTGGATATCCAAGATCAAAATGTGTCTAGTCTCTTGTGAGAAATAGTATTTAAACATTACTAACCAACATGTCTCTAAGGCCCTCCCCAAATTACATCATTTTTGACACTTAGGTTTTCCCAGTATTAATATTGCATCATCTTATATTGCATCATCTTAACACCTGGTCTGAGTTCTCAGGCCACAAACTGCATTATTTAGCAATCTAACACCTACTCAGAAACACAACAATCCAAGGCATTTCACATATGCATTCTAGCAGAAACTAGAGCAATAAAGCACCTTCCACATCTAAATTCTGTTCATAAACTTTAGCCTTAAAACAATGGGCATGAAACCTTCATCCAGCCACACTGGAGCAGGCTTGTAAACATCAAAGAGATTCATAAGATCTTTTCAACTTAAAAAAGACACATTTGAAATACTTGGCTTGGTTTTCCTTACAGCAGATGGCAATGTTGCAACAATCTTGAAGTTCACATTTGACAGTGTTTTCTTACATTTAAAAACACAAGCCTGTATTTTACGTTTATTTATACAGTTGATAGAATTATGTATCAAATTCTATTTGTCCAGGCTGGCAGCCTTCGCCCATCTCTCCCCAATCGTCACAGTCCTTAAGACATGAGATTGATACTACAGTACTTGAGGTATACTTAATCTGGCTAAGACATCAGGTTGATACTACACTGAGGCACTGCTACTCTAGCTAACACATCATCAGATTGATACTTGTGTGTTGTTTTTTGGCTAAGACATCAGATTGATACTACAGTACTTGAGGTATACTTTACTCTGGCTAAGACATCAGATTGATACTACAGTACTTGAGGTATACGATACTCTGGCTTGTAAATATAATCAAACTTTGGCTTTAATGGGTGTTGTAGTTAGTTTGTATTTATTCAGAAAATATAATCACTTTACTGGAATTAATAGAGCTCTGCCTTCCAAAAATCTAAGCAAATTAACTTAACTGTATGTATTTGTTTTCTACCTGTATTGATTTGTATTGTCTTGTGTATTTTGGAATAAATAGCTTAAACTTATCCTTGTAAAGCTGTATGCCTTATGTCAAAAATGCCAGTGGCATGTTCCTATCATGTACTACTTTGTACAGGTACCTGATGTGTTTTGCTCAGTATGACTGAAAATGTTTTAGCCTGAATATGCTGTTCTCCTAACTTCATAAATAAACAAATACATGAATCTGACATGGGCACTGGTTAATTTTATCCTTTGTGGTCCTAGATACCCAAGTAATTAGATACATATTTGCTAAGTATTTCCATTATGGTGGCAATCTTCTGGGAAAACGCAAAACACTTTGAACTTGTCATTATGGACAAGCTGCTCTCTACCAAAGGAATGATTTTCTCAGCATTTTAGAATGTTTGGAGCAGATGGCAATGAGCACTGGGGTATTTGCAGAACAATGAAGTAGTCCTGTCAAAAATATTTTATTAAGGAGTGTTAATACATAGTACTACAAGTTCTGGGAAAGTTGAAAAACAATCTAGTTTCGAGGTTTTTGGTTAAACCCTTTGTTTTTACTTTCTTTCCTTTCAGTAAACACAAAGAAACTGAAAAGGAAAAAAACAAGACTGCAGAATGGAAAATTAGAATCTTGGCCTGAAAACTTTTTGCAGTCAGTGGTTCGTGAATCCCTAGGGAAAGAAATACAGTCTTGGTAGGCTGTTTGTCTCTGCACTCACTATTTGTGATAATCAATTCATCCATCACCGGTTTGTGTGATTACTTAGATGTTAACTACTAATCCATGTGTATCCATTTAATCCATTTACTGCCCTGCATAAAAATAAATAAATAAGAAATAAAAGCTTTCTTTGCATGGTACTTTTAATTCCTTTAGGAGTTAACCCTGAGGCACATGCAGTGGTTAAAATAAAAATATTTAGCTGCTAGAACTATAGTTTTTAAGCTTGTAGGAGGTGATGTTTCCTTCCTAGAGTCTGGATCACTTTAATAATTTTCAGTGGAGGAAATTATGACAGGAAATGGACCTAATTTCCACATTGTCTTTATTAATTTAATCTCTGACTTCATGGCATGACACCAGTCTGTTGCTGTCTATGGTTTCTCCTCATAAGAACAGAACGGAATTAATAAAGTAAGAAAGACAGATACAGGACTAGAAATACATGGTAAAAAGAGAAATGCATTATTTTGCTGAGCATCATATGAATCTCTATTTTGTATTTATCCTCACACTGTAATTAATGTACATCATCACCGTGTCTATCTTTAGCTTCTTGCTCTCCTTCTGTGGCCTTCTGGCTTGAGTCGTGGTTGTAAAAGGCCGTTTTGGGTCAGTCCTGCTCTTCTGGTTATTGGGTATATTAATAAAAATAGACAACTAAGAAAGGTAAATAGAAGTATGTAATTAACAAGTTCCTATTCTAGCTTATTATTTTAAACTTCTGGGACTTAATGCAATGGCAAGAGAATAGGTTCATACTAGACTAACTGCCTTTGCAAGCCTAGCTAGTTATCCCTTGTGAGACTCAAACCCTGCACTGTGTGTTTGTAAGGCAAACACCTTAACCATTAGGCCACTCTCCCAACAGTTTTGCTGGTATAGTGGGATAAAGACCTGATTATGACCCAAGCAACTCAGGTTCAGTTAGTGCCTTCTGGAGCTGGTGTGGGTGAGAAGAAGTGATATGGTTTTTGGGGTGGGGGGAATGGGGGTTAGAGACAGTGCGGAAGTACATATCTAGGGATGGTGCAGTGGTGCAGTGATTGCATTGTCACCTCACAGCAAGAGGTTCTTCAGTTTGATTCTTGGTTGGGGAGCCTTCTGTGCAGAGTCTACATGTCCTTCCTGTGTTTGTGTGGGTTTCCTCCCACATTACAAAGACATGTGTCTGGAGTGTTTCTCCCTGGGCCTCTGCTGAAAACTGGCTTCATTCCAAGTCAGACTTTCCCAGTAAACAAATATTAAATAAATAAAGGGTACATGGACTTATTTTTGAGTCCTTGCTGGAGACCAGAGATCGTATGTGAGTGCTGGCTTCAGGACAGGCAGTGCTGTCTTTAGAGGTTAATTCAATTGCAGAAGTGTGTGTGAGAATCCATTGTTTTTGCTCATTGCATGCTGAGCCCTGAGCATATTACTGGGCATGCGCAGTGAGGTTAAGGCTGTAAACAAAAATGCAAACCACCCCTGATGGCTGCTTCGGTGAAGACCACTCTTGGCCATCTATCACCACAGTGCATATGGAATGAGTGCACTATTTCATTGAGGGAAGGTCTGATGGTTAGTAGGCAGGAAAGACAAAAAGTTGCAAAAAAACTAACAAAAAGGTATGACAAGTGAAGAAGCAAGCACATTGGTGCTAGGGTTTCAGTAGGAGAGAGGATACTACCTTAGCTTCTCAACTTATAAGGACAGAGTGGAAGTTGTTATAAATATATTATGCTAATGAATGGAATAAATTTCTCTGAGTATTATGACTATTGTCTGTGGTTCTTCAATAAATAATATTAATACAATTCAGCTTTTGTTTGAAGTGGTAGGGATAACAACGTTTTAGATAATGAAATGAGTACATCAAGCCTAAAAAGAGACTGACGTATCAGAGGATATGTAGCAGTACATGAGTGCTAAAATGGATATTATTTGTTTTTCTATTTGTTTTTTAAGTAAACCTGTCCTTTTTGGATTGTTTTTAGCTATTACCTAAATGTAAATGCAGTGTGTGTTTGTGTATGTATGTATGTGTGTGTATATATATATATATATATATATATATATATATATATATATATATATATATATATATATAGGTCTACCTGAGATGGTCGACAGGCCATATGATGGACACTCATGTGGTCGACAGTTCATTTGCCCCCCTCCCCAATGTTGTGTGACCCTGGAGTTGATATATATAGTTGGGGGTGTGTGGGGGGCACATAAAATGCTTGTCGACCAAATGAACTGTCGACCAAATGAGTGTCGATCATATGGCCTGTTGACCATGTGAAGTAGACTCATATACATATATATATATATATATATATATATATATATATATATATATATATATATATATATATATATATATATATATATATATATATATATATATGGGTCTACTTCAGTAGACCGAAATACCACTTACCCAAAATTCAGATAACTGAGACAAAAAGGCCAACAGCATGAGAACGCTGATGTTCTGGAAAACCGACTCACCTCTCCAGGTAAGTAAACACTTGGCCATCCTGTCAAACTTTGCCCCTTACCCTGTGGTAGTGCAGTCTTGGAGTTGGTATATTTAGTTAGTGGAGGTGTGGGGGGCACAGCCCCCCACATAGGGATGTGAGGGGCAAAGCCCCCCACATTGTTGGGTTTGCTTTCCTTCAGTTTTGTTTGTTTTTAAGGATGGCCAAATGTTTACTTACCTGGAGTGGTAAGTCGGTGTTCTGGGAAGATGGTGTTCAGCCTTCTCATCTCGGTTATCTGAATTTCGGATGAATGATATTTCATTCTACTGAAGTAGACCCATATATATATCTATATATATATATATATATATATATATATATATATATATATATATATATAGATAGATAGATAGATATTATATATATCTATATATATCTATATATACATATATATATATATATATGTATATGTATATATATCTATATATATATATATATATATATATATGGAGAACTTAGTGTAGCTGTTCAGAGTTCATAGGTTCATCATAGGTTCATAGATGTTTATTATGCTAATGACCATAAGGACCTTTTTAAGCCTAGCCATACATCCCAAATCTTTGGCAAGTTCTGGTACCCTTGATAAATATAAGCAGGGGCTTAGAATGTGAAACATTTACAAGCAGGGGCCTGAGAGATTAATCATTTACAGGCGGCTTGTGTTTATTAGAGACATAGGTGCTAAACCAGGGATGAAATTCCTGTTCACCATTCAATTGTCCCAGTTCCACTTGAAATAGGTTAAGGAGGAACTCTGCTTCACATGGACAGGGAGCCTGTTCCAGAGAAGGGATAGTCTCTGGGATAGATATCTGTCTCTCCAGCAGGTTTTATTTATATACAGGCAAAGTTTAAGTCTTTAGAATGGGTACTCATGCTTTGTTTGTTTTGCAGATATGGAGGTCCATCAGAGTGGGGTCTGACAATGCCCTGTATGCCAGGTATAGATCTTCCCTCAACAGCCTGTAGGTGACAGAATACAGGATTAGGGCCTTGAGCCAGTCTGCATAGGACATCTTACTAATTCCTGTATTCTTTTAGTGAGGAACCTCTGTGGATGTTCCAGTTGTTGGATATGTCTGGCTACATACATACCAAAGGGGGCATTGTACTCAATGATAGGTTTAAAGAATGCCAAGTACAGCGGAACAATGACTTCCTTGGATCTAGATGCCATACCTTTGTTTATAAGTTGGACAACATACTAGGATTTCTTCACTATGGTAGACATGTGATAATCAAAGGCTAGATAACTGTTTATGTGTGTCCCCAAGTCCCTGACTACTGGGTCAACTGTTAGGTGTGTGTTGTCAATATGACAGTTACCAAGCATATCTTTCAACTGTACAGTTTTTCATTTTCTTCACAGAATTTGTGTTTTTTTGGCAAATCACTGAGGATTTTTTTGTGTTCATCATAAAATGTGTGTTTTTTGGCAAATCACTGAGGATTGAAGTCACTAAATAATGACATACATTTGAGTTTCAGACTTCATATCTTTCAGAAAATGCATGCTAATACAAATCCTGCTATTCTAGCAACTTTGTAAGTTTAAGGCAGCAATATTTAAAATCCGCCCCCATTTTGGGGCCTTTTCCCCATTAGTTTTGGCTTTGTCCAGATTTCGTGTGCAAAGATGTTTATTTCTATGTTACCACAAGTGGATAACTTCCCGAAAGAAACTATTAAGAAGACAAAACTGTCATCCCCCTTACAAAGCAGAACTCTGTAACAGTGACCCATAACAAAAGGAGTAAGGGAATATAATAGTCAATTTGTTGCACTTCCTGTTGAATTTAGCTACTAGGCTTGGATAAGACTTATGGTTCAATGTATTTTTAAGAGGTGTACATTATGTAAATGAGAATCCCCCCGAACTACAGTGGTACTGTTTTGCCACTCTCTTATTGTCAGTATAGTACTTTTAATTGCATTTTCATTTGAAGTTGGAAATTCATCCAAGAAAGAGAAAAAATGTCGTCTGTGTTTGTTGGACTGTCTTGGATTTAGCAATTTTGTTTTCAGTGTGGGTAAAGAACAGCATTTTGCTAATAATGTGGAAACATTTCTAAGATAAAAAAGTTTTAAAAATGGGAAGAATTTAATGCATTAAGCTTCACCAACAAAATACTAGAATTTTAGGTTTTATTTATTTAATACTTGTTAATTGGGGTAGAGTGCTGATCACTATGGCCATTTTTCGGCTAAGTCCAGGTAAGGGGAAAAAAATGATGCCAGTGTTTACAATCAAGTGAGTACATGCTATAAAGTGACAGAGTACAAAATTCTTTAAGGAACAATGCCAAATCTCTCAACCTGCAGACAATGAAAGTATCAACAAAGCCCTTGGAAAGTAGGGATGCCCACCCAAAAATCTGGACATCTAATTAGTATACAACTAAATAACACGTAACTATTCCTGCTTCCAGTTGGAATGTGGGCTACTGAAAGAGATGTTTAAAAAATAGAGTGACAAAATGGTGGAAAAAATATATGCACATTATCAGTCAGTGTAAAATCTATAGACTTTAATGAACTGTATCCAAAATTCTACTACACAAGGTCATTTATTTTTTGCTTCAGTAAAAGGGAGATGTAAGTTGCATGTCCCTTTTCTTTAAATTATTGTAGCCACTGGTATGTTGGTTATGTAGTGTGCTTTTCTATATACTAGACAGTTCCAAAAATCACATATGAAGAGGTAGGATTCAGAATATTGCGTGCGGGGGTAAATTAAGCCTAAAAAAGGGGACACACCTCCAAAAATAGGCATGTGCTAGAGTAAATCAGGGCAGAAAATAGGAATGTTCCTTCAAAATAGGGACAGATGACAACTTCAAATAATGCAAATACCTACTGAATGGGAGACAATGAATAAGATGTAAATGGTAAATGGTAAGTACGCTATATACAGCTGATGTGAGGGAGAAGATACAGAAGAGACAAAATGGAGTCTTAGTTTTCTTTTTACTAAGGAGCTATAATAACGCCTAAATTAAGCAATAGTAGCACAGTTTAAAATGACAGAAAAAAATGACGGTTTAGAAAGCATCACAGAAGTAGAATTGCCATTCTTTTTGACTTTGGAGAACAGAGTTGCATACTTCAGACAGGTACATTTGGCATTCTTTCTGATTCCTGGGAAGCTGAAGCATCTTAAATTAGTTTGCCCTTCAATCATGTACTGGTACCACCGAATCACTAACATTATTTTTGCCTGATGCATTTTAAGAGATAGAGTACCACACAGGAAGAATAAAGCAATATGCCACAACTGCAGTATGTTTTACAACCTATAGCACATTTGTATTTTAGATACCACTGCCCAGAGGCATTGTTAAAAATGCATTGAAAGACAGAAGACTATATGTGCTTAGAAGCAAATGAAGGTGCAAATACATTAAATTATTATTGTCATGCTTTATGTACAATTTGCCAGTCTTATATATATATATATATATATATATATATATATATATATATATATATATATATATATATATATATATTTACAAACGTTAACTAACAGTAACAGATTACCCAGGATATATTTCTGCATTATGGTTCTATAATATTACTTGCTAGCAGATCTGTTTGTAGGCCAATGTACTGTCATGGGTTGTTAATTAAATATTCTTATCTGTTGACATACAGTTCATAACATTGTCAGGTAATGATGCAGTAGTTAGTAAAATATAAACTCTGGGGCAAAAACAAGAGTGACACACTTTTTAACATCAAACAGTTCTCCACTGAATTGCCCTTGTGTGATGTCATTCCAGGTTATGAAAAAATGTCACAGCTGACCAATTGTGCATGCAGTAGAACTATTACACTTTCTCATTAAATGAAAGCAGCTGGGATGCTGTTAGCTTTCTTGAACTTTGAACTCATGGGCTCTATCACGTATTACACAGCAATAAAGTTTATGTAGCACTGACCTGTTTACATAAACCCACTATGCTTTCCCTGTGAACGATATTACTTCTGTTTCTGTAAAGTGTGTGGCAAAATAAACATTAGATACGGAGCAAAATAACTTAAATGTTTTAGGGAAATTTGATTTGTCATGTTTTGGGGCCTATTAATAGCTCGGAAAAATCTTTTTTTTAAACATAATTCAACACAGTTATAAATGCATTGTATTTATATATTTTCTTCCTTATTAAAACCACTGAGTAATGCAGCACTTCTAAAAATAACTCACAGATCATCAAATTCAGATATTTGATAGACACAACTGAGTATTTTTGTTAATGATCAACTAAATTGCTATTATAAAAATATTAATTTAGCTCAGTGGACCTAGACACGTGAAGTTGCTGTGACAATCAGAAGCCCCCCTCCAAAAAAAAGACTTTTCCTCCATTTCAGTTTCAACCAGGTAGTAATGGCTATCAAAATAAAACCAATGCCAAAAAGTAATTTTAAATGAAAAATGGATAGCATTTCAATGTCACCAGTATCTGTGACACACACAAAAAAAAAACAGACCGCTTGCCTATGCAGCTGTACATACATAAATGTGTACACATGTAGAACACTGGGCACACATCACAGCTGACTCAGTACTATGCAAGAAACATCTGCTGTAACAAGATCCATTATATAATAAACTTGCCAAAACAGGTAAGAAAAGACTTGTTTAACCAAGTGTTACATAACAATAACATTCACCACCTAGCCAGTGATGAAACTAGATTTACCTGTTACTGGTGAAACCTACCCAGTTTCACTTTGTTATCATGGTTAAATTTCATGGTGGTGGTTAAATGGAGCTTCACGGTAGGAAACACACTCTTACTATGCACAGGTTTATGATCTTTTGTCAGAGAGACCTCTTTAACTTGTGTATAATGGACGGGCTGTCTCTGTAGCTTAAATTGCGCAGGCAATGATCCTCTGATATGTCATAGTTTGCTGCTGCAGGAGTAATTGTTATACCAGAGCAATGCCATGTGACTATAAAAAAGAAATAAATAACCTGAGGAGAAGCTATTACCCTATTTTTCATACAGAAAATATTTATTATTTTATAGGTAAAAGAAAAATGCTTCATTAATGGGGAAATGAAGGATGAGTGGTTTTAAACATTGTACATGGACAGGAGGCTCTTCAGAATGTCATCAGTTTGTTACTTCCGTGGGTTTGTCATTAGTACTTTGGTGCTATCTGCAGAGTACTTCTTCTTGCCTACTGAGTATTTTAGTGCTGCCTGCTGTGCATTTATCCTTGCCTGCTGCACGCATACTTCTCAACTGTACAGATCTTCGCAGAATGTCCAAATTTTTGCCTCATGTTTTTTGTCCATTTTATATAAAAGTGTGGTTTTCTGGCAAATTAGTGTCAAATCATTAAAGACTGAAGTTAGAAAATAATGGCAGACATTTGAGTTTCGGACTTCAAACCCTTCAGAAAAGTCATGCTAATGTGAAAACCTGTTCTTCTATCAACGTTCTAAGTTTGTAAGAGCAATATTTAAAAATTGTCTCTATTTTTGGGCCTTTGTCCCACTTTTATTTAGGGCTTTGTCAAGATTTCTTCCTCTAAGAGGTTGAGAGGTATGTCTGTATGGTCAGTGATCATATGCACAGTTTGCATAGAGTGTACCTGCAGTTTACTCAAACCACTGAACACCAGATTACATTAAAAGAAACAATGAAAATATAGACAAGAATGAGAAGTGATAAGGGCATTTTTTTAATTTTTCTGCAACAGACATAAAGAAATTCTAACTGAACACAATCATGACAGTATCATAATTTCAGTACAGGAAATTCATCTCTGGGGGTTGTTTGCCCCTGGCCCAGTGGTCCCCATGTTTCTCCAAACTAGGTACATATATCAGAGATTGATAACCCCCTGCTCTGCTCATGTCTCTGATCATCTGTGGCCTGTGGTGTAAGTCAGCAGCGTTCCTAGATCAGACTGTCCCTCGTTCCTGAAATGTAGTCAATTAGATTTCACACTCACAACTCTTCAAAAGTCTGTGAAAGTCAACATTCAAACAGGTGTGAATAACACACCTCCAGTATAGTTTCAGTTTTTCCAGCAATACTCCTGTTCTAGACAAGAAGCAACTTTAATATCATGTTCAGTATGAAAGTAGTCATCCTGAGAAGAGAGCAAATGAAAGTATGGAAAGAACAAAGACTTAAAAGGCCATGAAAAAATGTAAACAATTTTAGCATATCATGTTGTTTCTAATAACAACAAAATAATTTCTCTAACATATAACCATTCAAATCAAAATTTAAAATCACAATCAAATAGAGACTATATTGGATGTTGGTTAAGGACACGGTACCTCAAATCTGAACGACCTGGGTTTGATTCCAAAGTCTGTGTGATTCTAAGCAACCTGGCTAACCTTCTGCTCCTTGGCTGCTCTTAAAGAAATTGTCTCAAGTCTGATAGAACTTGTCAAACCACGAAAAAAAAAAAGGCGAGAGAGAGAGGAAGAGGGGGAGAAAAAAATAAAAAAGGACATTAGTTGCAAAGTACTTACTATTCACTTCCTACAGTAAGAGAGTATCTCAGCTGTTTATATTTAGGCAGATAAGTTCCCAAATTTAGCAGAAGTGGAAGTAATTACTGAGTCATATTGCAAAAACTCGAAAAGACGCTGGAAATACTTGGTTCGGGAGGAGCAGTAGGACAATGTACCCCAAGAACTGCATTTCACTTGAGAAGACACACTGGTGAAAGGATGAAGGTTAACGATTATGGGTAAATCCCTTCCCCTGAAAAGTGAGAAGAAAAGGGTAATGCACAGAAACAATTGATTCAAGGCATAAACCTACACAACACTGTGATAATATTGCACAAATGGTTCGCAATTCTTGGGCAGATATGTAAAGTTATGTACAAGGCATATTCACCATACTTATTTCACATTAGCTAGTCATGATGGAGTAATGCAAACTGCCAAAGGTTGTACGGAAATTTATGCCGCTATCATAGGCCTGGTACATAAATACTAAAAATAGGCATTACAGCAAAAGGCTTTGCATGTGACCAAACTTTAGAGTGCATGGTATGAAACGGGCATGAAGTAAATTGAAAGATGTATGACAGTTGGCACTTAATAATGGGGACTAAAGCTCTAAGTTGTTCATGAGCTGTCTTGTGTACCAAGTGTACAGGGTTTATTTTCTTCTGTCTTTATTTGCCTAATTTCATAAATCTGAACAAGTCAATCATACAGTGCTCCCAGGTCACCCCTGAAAAGGGGCAATTTGTCCAGTGGGTTTACCTAGTGAACAGTCAGGTAAAATTAAATAAATAAATAAGTAAATAAATAAATAAAAAATAAAACTATCAAGGACTGGTAGTGAAGTGCAGGAGTAATGCAATAGATGCCAGTGTTACATACCTAGAGAGAGTGTAGTAAAGATTAAGCAGAGGGCAGCATTTCCCTCCCTAATGTATCAGGAGTTCTGTAGTCAGTACAGGATGGAGGGAACACCACTAATGTACTTGGACTATATGCATTGTGCTAATCTATCCCTCGCACAACAACATGGATGTTCAGTTCTACTAGACACTAAGTATCCTGGGGGTGTACCTGACATGCTGTAATATACTAGATTGTTCCAGGCATTTACACAGATTAAAAGACCACAGGATTATATAAGTACTGAGTGCAAAGAAAGCACATATATTATTTACATGATGACGAACAATCAGATTTGTGACATTATGCACAAAAAGTGACTGATTTTGGTTAAAGATGACAGTATGAAGGATTTGCTTTGTCAGTACATCATTTTTCATTTAAGTGGGACTGAATTTTAAAAGATTTGTTGATTATTGGAAGAAACTTTTTGGTGGAAGGACAATACGAGCTGGAGCTTTATAAAAGAACTTAAGAAGCCTCTTACAGTTTACACCTTTAGACATGTAACAGACAGTATGCATACTCCTATATAAAGCTGCCTTTTCAATGGAGGAAGACATCAAGACACCTAAGGCACAGCAGTGAGGAGCATTCAAGGGCTTTTAGAACAAAAGATGCCAGAAATATCCTGCATATACATTTATCTGAAAGTCTTGAGGGATTTTTGAATTAAAGATGCAAGGATGGCACTGCATGCACATTTATCTGAAAATGTTGAGGGAGCACATAATGGAATTATGGCTCAAGCTTTAGATGACTTGCAGGATTAAAAAAATAAAAGTAACTTAGAATTTTATTGCATAAGTCACAAAATGCTCTGTACAAGGGCTTGATTTTTGAAAATGAGTGAGATTAATTAACAATTACTTTAACTTGGTATGGAAATGACACAATTTTAATATTTCCATTTCATCATCATCATATGACACTACCTTTCCTTGCAGAGTATTGTACTAAAACCATTACTTAAAGTAATATATTATTAACTAAACCTAACAAAGATGTGGCCCCAGGCAGTTTGTTCTATATGGCCCCTAGAGCCAAAGAGGACCACTTTGGTCTTTGATAAATTAAGAACAAATTGCTTAAATTTCATCCACTATTCAACAGCAGACATCCCATTCTTAGAAACTATATAGAAGCTTTGGCTAAGTTAACCGTGTTACTCTGAGTCATGCACTATGCATATGGAAAATGTGAAAATCAAACCTTGACCCTGAGGGCGCAGCTTGTTAGCCATGTACTGCCTACCTCATTATGTACCTCCTTCCATAAACTCTACTACTCTCTTACCTCACATGTCTTGAAACAGATTTGCACTTTTGCAAGGATGAAACTTAACAGGACTTTCTTTCTAGTTGCTGTAACTCCTGATTGATCCAAGTCAATGGATTCATTTTTTTGCACATCATGAAAATGAAAACCAGAATACGAGAGAAATGTCTCTTCTTTGCAGCTACTAAAACAGAAAAAAAGCTGGTAGAATTGGAAAGAATGTGAATCCTAAGCTAAGGTGGTATGTAAAAACTTGCCATCTTTAAAGAGTTCCGTAAATCATATTTAAGGGAGATGTGTTATCAGTGAGTTCTTATGGGTTAATCTCACAATGATCATTTCCCCCCTTCCTGTTAAGGAAGGGGTACACTTTCTACTTCATTATCTTTAAGTGACTGTGATCGCTGGCAAGTGGCCATGACAGAGACATTAAGCTGAATGGAATTGGTATTGCACATAATGTTTGTTTAAAATGATTTGCTAACACAACTATACCTCATGGCTTCAAGAGAATTGTATAATTAAAAGTTATAAAGTTTCAAGTGCACTAATCTTTTTTTTTTTTTTTGTTTCAGCATGCATCTACTGTTTCAAAACTGAAATAATGTGTTTGTTTCACTCTTGCAGATAAGCTTTACAAACTTAACAAATCTGTTTTCAAAATGATGCTCAAAAATAACCACTAGAAGACAACTGGTAGCTTTTTGGAAATTAAAGTTACTTCTAATTAGTAAAATGTTTACAAGAATTTAACAAGCTTCATTTTTTTGGAAGATATGCTAATTTGGAAGTTCGAATTTGTAAATACTTTAATTTAATTACTTTCCATCAATAAAATTTATACGTTTAATGCAAATGGCAAATTCTTGTGTTTGCAATGTTTCTTGTGGAAGATTGCATCCTCTACAACACCAGCATGCTTCAGGATGAAAAGAAATAGGAAATCAAGGTCTCTGGTCATTAATATGTTGCTGCTACTGTTGCCAGGACTTTAGCAACTCTCGCTGTTTTAATTAATGTGACTCAGAATGAGCCAAGGGGAATGAACACTGATTACAAAAATCAATGCTGTCTTAAGTAGCAAGGGGGTTGCACCAGTACATAGGATACTTTGTGATTACTCTGTGGATTATTGTCACAATTAGTCTGAAAAAATGTGGGAGCAGATAAAACTAACTTAGGCTGTTGGCAGTTTGTTGTTATGTATACATGGCAATGCACAATTTAACAGTGACAGATCTTATACAGTCTCTTAAATCACTAAATTCTAACTAGAGGGCTACTGTCTTACATGGAAAGATCTGTATTTTTTGATGGAGCTGTAATTCTAGGTCTGGCTTATTGAGTCACCTCAGAACTGATTAATGAACTATAATACAGATCACTTTTTAACTATGAAGTTGCTGTTGTCGGCTCTTGTGCATGCTGTAACGGGTCTGAATCCCCTCCTACTCAGTTTAGCTTCCTCAGATTTCTGAGTCATCTAAATGGGATAATGAATTTACTGTCTTGTTAGCATTTATTCTTATACCATGGTTTAATTCTTTTCCTCAAAGCATGAGTGGACCATTTTATTATTTATTTGATTGTTAGTTGGGTAACTGAAGTGGTACTTTGTATACCCTTTTTCAGTACAACTCAGGTCAGACAGATTAGGGTAAGTTTAGATGCATACACAGTCTCATGCAAGTCACAGTGCTGCCTTAATATGTGTCATTAGTTACAAAATCTTGGGAGGATGGCCTAATGGTTAAGGTGTTTGCCTTACAAACACAAGGTGCAGGGTTTGAGTCTCACAAGGGATAATTGACTAAGCTTAAAATGGCTCACAAGAGCAGTTAGCTTAGTACTAACCTATGTTCTAAAAGAATTTTGTTAGAGACATGTCCCATTTACAGGTTATATGAAGGGGAAATTACCATGATAGTGCATGGTATCAATCTTTATCCAGTTATCTTAGTTGTTGCATAAAAAAAGTCTAATTTCTCAAACCTTATCCAGAGAGCTACGCTATAGATTGCAAATGATGGAAGGAGTACAGTCATAAACATTAGTGTAATCCTTACAATCTGTATGATTGCATTTTGTCTTCTTCTACTATTAGTCCTGCATTATGCATTAAGTTCCAGCTAACAACTGTTTTGTAGTATCCATCGCACAAAAACAATCCCAGACTTTATGCAGCATACACTAAGGTCTCTGATTTCCTTCCATTTATCAAAGCATTGCCATATGTGAATAGATTATACTTAAATTTCTTTTACATGAGTGTGGGCATCTGTGCTTGTGTGTGTGTGTGTGTGTGTGTGTGTGTGTGTGTGTGTGTGTGTGTGTGTGTGTGTGTGTGTGTGTGTGTATGTGTGTGGTGGGAGGCACATAAATTTGTAATGGGTTAATGTCCCATTTAGTACTGGCCAGGTACTTGTCAGGGTAGCTTGCCAGCCTAAACTCTTAGTTCCAACATTAAAGTGGATAAAGCAAGTATTGGAAAACAAATGAATGAACTTAGTTGTTACTGATGTATCACAGTATGGCAATCTAATTATTTTTATTCTGGAGTATCTTGTTGGAACAATAAAACAGTGCTACTATATTTTTAGTAATAAACTCCAAGACTAAAGCATTTCGGCTTGTGCTATTCTGTTCAGAAAACCTGGTCATGTGACCATGCCTGACCAAACACAGATCTTGTTTCATGTTGCTGAACATTTAATTTAACACAGATGTAGGTTAAGTGGTTCAATGCACCCACCCTATCAATTAAAAAATAAAGTAAAATAAAATAAAATAAAATAAATGAATATTTCATCTATTTTAAAGTCTAAATATTTACTCTTTGATTTCTTATTGCTCTGGCTACAGCATTTTTGCTACAGTGTGTTCTTTCATAACATATGTTATGTGCTAGAATCCATTCCCATGGTACAGATCTGTATGATTTTACTGTGAAAATCATAAGTAATTCAAAACTGCAGTAAATATTATCACACCTCATTCCTACTCAGAATGACAGTCCTGTGGGACTTGAAATAACCTTTGTAATAAAAGGGAAGTTTTCCATCAACGCGAGCGCAGGGCCTTGAAATGTAGCTGTTTATCAATAGGCTTTTTCTTTTCCATTCTCACTCCAACTGAAATATCTCTTGGAGGGTAGCCTGACCCTCTCTCCATCCCAACCCCCAGCTTTTACTAAGCAAAGCAGCTGTACTATGTCACTTTATCTCTTTCTTGATGCCATAAAGACCCATCTCAGAAAAAATTAAATCAGCTCAAAATGAGGCCGTCTGTTACAGCTAAATTTCATTTTTATATCATAGTGCTTTAATTGTTGCAGTATTACAATTCTTCTAATATTTCAAATCATGAATATACAAAAATACAAGGCAAAGTCTCAAGCAAACATTTCTAACTCCAGTCTTGGAAAAAAGTTAAGAAACATTATTAATTAGAAAGAAAATGTTACAGTAATTAGGACTTTGTATACAGTTGTGCTTTGGAACCTTGTTATTCTTTCTTTATTCTCATATCCACTTGGAAAGTTTCTAGATGCTTTACTTATTAGAAGTCAGCCTTTATAAATAATACATTAATTGCAGCATTGTGACTATTTTCACTTTGCTTTCTAATAGGGATCTCACGTTATTTGGCTTGTTAAGCCAAGTAATGATAGCCCCCTAGCTTAAACCTTATGTTAGGTATGAAAGACTAAAATAGATAGCAGTCTGTCTCAGAGATTGAATATTAAACCCAGTGAACAACAATGGGGGACCTGAAGCAAATGTTGATATCAATTGTTGTTAGAAACATACCCAAATACTTATGCAATTGTGTATATATTTGAGGAAATAAATGGATATAGTAACCCTGGTGTTTAGCTTAGGATGACTGCAGCAGTCTCACTGTACATGTAGATTATATAAATGAATCAATAAACATTACTGTGTTAATGTGTATGAATATCTGTTTATCTATCTGTGTATGTATATTTAACTACAAATACACATTCTTTCACTTACTGTACTTCCTTTAACCTGTTCAGTGTCATGGGGATGCTAGATTATATAGTGACATTTAACATAAATATTACAAAAAAAAACAAACAGTCTTGGCTGGAGTGACAGCCACTGCAGAGAATGCATACATGTTCATATACACACTTAAATTATACCTAAAGGCAGTTTAGAAACAATATACCTATTCACATGTTACTGGCATGCAGGAGAAAACCAGACACACTCAGCAAAAATATTCAGCCCCATCCCATCTTTGATGTATTCTAGGGGTCATTAAAGCCAGATATTTACCTGCACTGTCTGATGGTATCTGGAAATATGTTTCAAGGTCACCACCTTCTCTTTGCTGAAACATTTCCTCACATCACCAGTCTCACTAATCATCAACGTGCTGTGCCTTAGCATTATTATATCTTCTGGCAGTGCTTTGAGCCATTCAGCCTTACTATTCATTGCCAAAGAAAAAAAAAATTGACATTCTATGTCAATTTTAATATGCTTTATTTTTCTGTTCTACACTCATTATTTTTCCATCCATCTATCCATCCACAACCCCTTTTCTCATTTTTCCATATGGGGTTGGAGTGCCACTTCAACAGTGACAATCATCTAGAGCCAATGTACAGTAAAAAAGTAAAATATGTAACTTTAACAAAGTTGACACACAAAAAGCTGATAATAAAAGCACAGTTATGTACACTTACCATAAATGTAGATGTTCGAGTGTATTCACTGTTGCAGTCATTACATTTGGGTAATCTGCTGGTAGGTTGCCCTCAGTTGGCCTGAATTCCAAAGTCTTGGGTCCTGCGTCGGCTGCTGTCACCCCTTCCCTGATGTCAGGTTGTCAGGGGTATAAAAGAAGCAGCCAACACCATTTTCTTCAGTTTTTCTTGCCCCAGATGTCAGGTGCCCCCAAAAAGGATAGCCAAACTTTATATATATATATATATATATATATATATATATATATATATATATATATTCAGAAATACACCAATATAAATTTTAATTTCCTCTATAAGCAAACACACCACATAGGTAGTATAAATCAGAGAAGGAAAGATAAGATCCAAAAGAAAAAAGGGGGAAGGCAGGTGGGTAACGTGGACTGCAACGGTGAATACACTTGAATGTCTATATTTATGGTAAGTGCACACAACTGCACTATGTTCCTCGTATTTCACTGTTGCAGTCATTACATTTGGGTAGAGTCCCAAAGCTATGGTTTGGAGGCTGGAACTAGACAGCAGTAGGAGCGGCTATGAGGCCCTGCAGAACTGCAGTGGCAAAGCCTGCCCTGGATTTAGAGTAGCGTGGCAGATGATAATGCTTTGTAAAGGTGTGCACTGTACTCCAAGTAGCCACCTCTAAAATGTCTCTGGTTGGTACTCCCCTGAGGAAGGCTGCTGAGGTGGCTGCAGCTCTGGTGGAATGTGGCCTAATGCCCTTAGGCACTGGCTTGCCATGGTGTAAGTAGCAGAAATGAATGCAGTGGCCTAACCACTTAGAAGTAGTCTGCTTTGAGAAAGGCTTTCCTTGTGATCCTGCAGCATATGCCACTAGTAATTGCTCCTGTCTTCCTGAAAGCTTTGGTTCTGTCCAAGTAGAATCTAAGCGGTCTGTGTATGTTCAAAGAATGCAGAATTCTCTCCCCCTTGTTCTATGGATTTGGGTAAAAGGTTGGCAGATGGATGGCTTGGTTAAGAGCCACACTGGACACTACTTTAGGCATAAATGTTGGGTTTGTCCTCAGGGAGACCCTGTCTGGATGAAAAACGATGAAAGGTTCCACAGCCATGAGCACCTGTAGCTTTGAAACTCATCTTGCAGAAGTAATTGCTAAGAGCAGAGCTGTTTTCCAAGATAAAAACTTCATATCCGCAGTAGCAGCTGGCTCAAAAGGAGGCAGGGTGAGCTTTTCCAAGACATAGTTGAGATCCCATGCAGGTATTGGTAGTCTCCTTGGGGGCCTTAAATTTTTGGCTCCTCTGAGGTACTGCCTTAATAAGGGGTGAGAAAAAAGTGGTGGCTCTGTATTGTAATGAGCCAAAATGGCAGAGGCATGAATTTTAATTGATGAAAAAGATAGGCCTATGTCCAGCATCTCAGTTAAGTATTGCAAAATCTGAGGAATATTTGGTACTGCTGTAGCAGTTCCTTGTGCCTGGTTCCAGGCACAGAATCTCTTCTATTTTCCAGCATAAGACTTTCTAGTACTAGGCCTCCTGGCTTCCAGAATGACATCCATCACAGCTTTACTGAGAGGTTGTTTTGCTGGGACAGTAGTCGAGGTATTTGAGGTAAGGTCCAAGCTGGGTATAGAGATAAGTTCCTTAGTATTGGATACCAGTACTGGCGTGGCCAGTCTGGGGCAATCAGTATCATCTTTGGCTTCTCCTGTCTGACCTTTAGGAGCACCTTGGGGAGGAGAGGCAGTGGAGGAAAGGCATATACTGATAGGTTTTTCCAGCTGAAAGACAGGGCGTCCACATTCCATGCTTGTCTGTGATAAGTCCTAGTGCAGAATCGTTTTAGTTGGTAATTGAGAGGGGGGGGAAATAGATCTATGTCCAGGCATCCCCATTTCCTTGTTATCATGCTGAAGACTTGTGGATCCAGCTTCCACTCATGGGGATCCATGAGGTTTCTGCTTAGTTCGTCTGCCAGAGTATTTTCCTTTCCTGGCAGGAATTGTGCCTGCAGATGTACTTGGTAAGTCAAAGCTGTGTCCCACAAGGTCATGGCTAGTCTGCAAAGGGGGTAAGAATATGTGCCCCCCTGCTTGTTTATATACCACATGACCGTGGTGTTGTCTGTCTTTATCAGTAGTTGTCCCGGATGAAGTAGGTCCTTGAAGGCTGTCAGGGCATTTTGAACAGCTAACATCTCTTTTTGATTGACATGTAGATGCATTTGGTTTGAGGACCATGTGCCCTGAATGCATCTTCCTGCCATATGGGCTCCCCAGGCATAGTCTGATACATCCGTTGTTAGTGTCTGCCTGGCTGGAGGTAATGTGAATGGCTGTCTCTTGTTCTGGTGACAAGCCTTTGCCCACCATTGAAACTCCTGTTGCAGGCAGGGAATGACAGTAATGACTGCTTCCAGGCTGTGGCAGTGCTGAGTCCAAACACTTTTTAGCTACCATTGAAGTTTCCTCATGTACAGTCTTGCATATGGAATTAGAAGGATGCAGGATGCCATGAAGCACAAAGCCTGCAGAAATTTTCTTGCAGATAACTGGGCTTTTGTTGCCAACATTTTGAAAAAGGTAGTCAGTCGCCTTTGTTTGTCTGGCATGAGATAAGCCATCTGGGCAGTTGTATTCAAGCTTGCACCCAGGAATGTTATCTCTTGTGAGGGTACTAGTTTTGATTTCTTTTTGTTGACTGTGTACCCTAGGCATGTTAGAAGTCTTTTCACAAATGCCAGATGTTGAAGAAGAATGTCCTTGTTCTCTGCTTGAATGAGATAGTTGTCCAAGTAAGGATATATTTGTATTCCTCTTTGTCTGCAGAATGCAATTACTGGTGCCAGGCACTTTGTAAAGACCCTGGGCACAGTAGATAAGCCAAAGGGCAGTGCAGAGAATTGGTAATGCATTGAACCAGCCTTGAATCTTAGGTATCTTCTGCATGATTGTCTGATAGGAACATGCAGGTATGCCTCTTTTAGGTCTAAAGTCACAAGCCAAGCATTCTTGCCCAGCATGGGCAGAAGCTGCTGCAAAGTCAACATTTTGAATTTTGGAATATCCAGGAAAGTGTTCAGAACAGATAGGTTCAGTATCGGCCTCCAGGCCTTGTCCTTTCTTGGTATCAAGAACAGTCTTGAGTAAAATCCTTGTCCCTGCTCTTGCTCTGGTACTTGTTGAATGGCCCCCATGTCCATGAGGGATGAGACTTGTTTTGTGCCTCTGCCCATTGATTTTTTGGCAGATCTGGCCAGCCGTTTGCCTTTGGCAGAGTATGGAAATGGAACTTGTAGCCTTGTGACACTATGTTTAGAACCCACTTGTCCTGGGTTATGATGTGATAATTTTGAGCAAAAAGTGCTAATTTTCCCCCTAAGGGTGCTGCCAGAAGATAAGTGCTTGGTGCAGGCAGGGGGAAGTCATTGGGACTGTTTTCTGTATGTCTGCGATCTATCTTCTCCAGCTTTGGAGGTAGAAGCACCCCATTGCTTGGGCCTATAAGAACCTTGTGCCATCTGGATCTGCCCCTTTGAGATCTGTCTGACACAGGAAAGGACCAATTTTTTGTAGGCCAGTGTCTATTAAACCTAGGTGGCTGTACTTGTAAAAAACCTTTGACAGTTTGCATAGATTTAGCTTTGTCCTCCATTTTCTTTAACACCTCTTCTGCCTTAACACCAAACAAAGTACCATGCTGTAAAGGTGCATCTAGTAATTTAACTTTAACATGATCAGGCAGATTTTGTTCCTTTAACCAAGCATGCCTCCTAAATACAGAACCCATAACTGCGGCCCTGCAGGAGGCCTCCAAAGAATCAAAACCACATTGCAAAGTATGTTTTCCAATTTGTTCTGCTGCATACAATAAATCCTGCATTTCCTTGTTTTCTGCACATTCAGAATTTAACAACATTTTCTGTTTAAGCAATTCCATGACATGTTGCTGATACTTAAGCATATGAAATTGACAGTTTAAGGCCCTTATAGCCAAAGTTGCAGATGTGTAAACCTTTTTTCCCCATCTATCCAGTGCCTTTGAATCTCTGTCAGAGGGGGTTGGGTTTTTTGCAGTGGAAGCCTTAACTCCCTTTGGACCCTGTGAAATAGTTTCTGGGTCAGCAGCAGGGTTTTTAAAAAGAAATTTGTGTGAGTCAGGAACCCTTTAATATCTGTCAGGCTTAACAGGAGCTGGGGGTAAGGAGTCAGGGGTCAGACTAGACTCCGAAAACACATCATCTACAATGTCTAACACAGGTGGAATGGCTAGAGGCCTGTGCTGAGGTAGTAAAAGAAAATCCCTGAGCCACTTTTTAGATTCCGAAAAATCTTGGCTCTCCCAGTGGAAATGCTCCCTCATGGTATGCAAGGTTTCCCCAAAGGAATAGTCCTCAGGAGGAGATGCTGAAGGTATAGATTATTCAGCATCAGAATCCTCATGGGGGGAAGAGAATATTCCTGATCAGAATTAGAAGGAATAGAAACCTGATCTGAAGATTCATAGTCAGTGTCTTGCCTAGGCCTCTTATCAGGAGGGGGATGGGAACCCATGATCAAGGTAATCAAGTCTTCGGCCATTTTGAGCATCTGTTTTTTGGGCATAGAGGCCTGTCCACATGGCTCTTGAGTTTGTTTCCTTGCTTTAGAAGGTGCTTTAGTCTTTGCTTTTGAAGCTGAAGTTGTTTTAATGTAAAGATGTTTAGGTTTGAATACACCCTCAAAAGCCGGTACCTGCTCAGCGGCTCCGGACCCATCTGAGGGATTAGCATCCGAGGCTTCAATACCTTGATTATCCAGCGGCATGGCTGACTCCACGTCAGAGTCAGTAGTGGGCTGCGACTCTAAAGTAGCGGGCATCAGGGGCTGCAAAAGCACCTCACTGAGAATCGGTGAACTGGTGACTGGCTTAGGAGAAGCTTTGTCATCGGATTTGGGCCTTGGTTGTTTTTCTCTATCCTTTTCTTTGCGTTTTTTGTAAACTCCGGTAGTCAGATGGCTATCCAACGACATTTCAGGATAATTAAACCGGCGTCCAAAAAAGTTTAAAGCAAAATCATACCGACGCTTAATAGTGCGTTGGTTAAATCTAGCACAAAACCGACAACCAGTAACGTTGTGATCAGGGCCTAGGCAAGGAATACAGTACGAATGAAAATCCTTATGAGGTATTTGCTTTCCACAAGAAATACAATTATTAACTTTTTCTGACATCAGTCTGGAGCAAGAAAAAAGTTTCCCCAATGGGGTACTTAGCTTTATTGAAGACTTCGGATCTGAAACTCAAACACGAAAATCTCAGGAGTCGGCCGACCGGCACTTGCAAACTGCTTCTGCTTCGGGAACCGCGCAGCAAGAAAGACTGATGAAAATGGCGTCAGCTGCTTCTTTTATACCCCTGATGACCTGATGTCAGGGAAGGGGCGATAGCAGCTGATGTAGTACCCAAGACTTTGGAATTCAGGCCGGCTGAGGGCAACCTGTCAGCAGGATTACTCAAATGTAATGACTGCAACAGTGAAACATGAAGAACATCATGTAAAACTCAAAGAAATTGACAACTTATTGCCACTCTGGTGAAAGATTACTGTTATAGCATGGAAAAGAATATGCCCTTTCTCTACTATTGTGCAACCTTATAGTTTGTGTTTATATATATATCAATATATATATATATATATATATATATATATATATATATATATATAAATATATATATATATATATATATATATATATATATATATATATACATACATACATACATGTATCTCTGAAGGTATGCGGGTGCAATCACCCCAAACATGTGGTGCATGGATGAGGCTTATTCCCCTACAAAAAACCTTGGCTGTCAATTTGCATGTGCCAAGGTTATGTTTTGGAGCATGTGCAGTTTCTGTCAATATTTTAAGATTTACATGTTTTTGTCAGTGTTTTGTGCGTGAACCTTATGATATTCCAAATAATTTCAGTGTATGTATATATATATATATATATATATATATATATATATATATATATATATATATATATATATATATATAATTTATTTATTTTATTTTACATTTGTTGACTGGGCTAGTCCAACTGGATATATGTCCATTTTCAGTAGAGGCCCGGTGAGATAAGCTCCATTCAACTAAGTAGATTACGAAATAATAATAATAACAATTGTAAAAACTAATGAATTACAAGAAGGTAGACAATAATAATATACAAGAAGGTCCCCTATAACAATATAGTAGCAAAAACATTTTACATGAGTAACTGCATACAAGATATGTTTGCATTATTACAAGGGAATAACAGAATTTACAGGTATAAAACAAAGAATATTTCACACAGTAGAAAGCTTAATATTAATCACAGAGAAAGCTAGCAGGAAATTCATGTTGAGTGGGTTAGGTGAGAACACAAGATTTTAAGTAACTTTCACACTATGCAGTTCAAGAGTAAAAGTAGCAAATATTTACATGTTGGGTAGTTACTAACTCCAGGGTCGCACTACAGTGGGGAAAAGGCCATATATAACTTTCAGGGAAATGTGTTTCAGTGAATTGAGCTTTCACTGAAAAGTGCACACTGATTTGACTTTCAGTGAAATGTCCTAAACCCATATATATATATATATATATATATATATATATATATATATATATATGTACAGATATAGATATATGCCTGTAGTTATTTTGACTGAATCACACTTCAATGAATCAGAAATGATTGAACAAATTTAACTGAAAACCCATTTCATAGAATCACATTTCTGTGTCTGTTCTGCTCACGGTTTTCAAAAAGCTGCTTAGTACAGGGATAACGTCGGAAACATGGAAGAAATCTTTCATAATACCAATTCACAAAAAAGGCAAAGTGACAGAGACTGGAAATTATCGACCAGTCAGTCTCATATAAATTATTGGCAAGAGCTTTGAATGATGCGTCAACATGGTTTCATCAGAAGTCATTCTACTTTGACTACTATGGTGGAATTGTATGAGTAAGTGACCCTGGCTACTGATTTGGGTTTAAGATGTGGGGCTACATTGTTGGGCTTAGCAAAGGGATCTGACAGCCTGCATGTAACTCAGTTTATAAGTCTTTAAAATATTTTAACTTAAATAGGTACATAACACATTGGATTATTAAATTAAGTAATCATAGCCAGGTCATGATAACTGAGGGGCATTCTTCAGATTCTTTGCCTGTCACTTGCAGAGTGCCTCGGGGATCCATTTTTGAGTCAGTGCTGTTCAGACTTCTTTTTGCTGCCATTCCACTCCACAAACAATGTGGGCTGAGAACATTCATGGATGACTGCAAGTTTGGCTTTGTTATATCTTGTGCACACGCTTATAACTTAATTAATGAATATCTTATAAAAGTCTCCAGATAGGCTAAAAATCATAATATAAAGTTTAGTGCAGACAAATGTAACTTAATGATCTTTGGCAAACCAATAATAATGTAACCCATCTTTTTTTTAATCAAAATATCATACAGACTGTTATTGAATATAAAGATTTTTGGCATAACCATCTCGGAAAAATTCTCCTTCACTAACTGTCTGGACAACACAGTTAACAGAACAGTGAAACTAATCCACTCAATACTCAGAAACCTTCAGTCTAGAATCCCGAAATATATGGTAAGCCGATTCAAAGCATGCAACATACTGATCATAGAATTTAACAATTAATTTCGTATTTATATTACAAAAAAATCAAAACACTGAAAAGACACTCGGAAAGAGAAAAAAAAAAAAAACGTCGGTTCCACGGACTAATATTCCACTCAACTTTATTAATTTATTTATATTATAACCCAACTCAGTAGATTAGAGAGTGTTAAGTGGAAATTTATTCAAAAAAAATACTCAAATAAGAAATTTTTTAGGTATGGACAGATGTAAAAAAAATTAGACTCATTCACTACAGGTATTTTCAAGGAAATTAAATTGCAGTTAATATGACTATGTATGACAAATCTTTAAGGATTTAATTGAATCTGGAGATAATTAATTCAACTAAATCTCATAGATGTGGTGATAAAACCTTTAAAATGGAAAGTCTCAGGAGAAATACAAGGTGGAATTTAGTCAATTATCAATCAATTATACAAGTTTTCTGGAATAAGTTACCATTAGCAATACAAAAATTAGCAACCCTAAATGCATTCAAGAAAAGTTTATCTTCTTGGGTTACCCACGATGCCAACAACCCTACCTAAATAATGTTCTTAAGTTATGAGGTAGTTGAATGAAAAATTTTACTGCATCAGCCATTTCTTAGAAACTTTTTTTTACAGACAGTCTTTGCCTCCCCACAACCCCTAACTTTAATATACTAGCTACTAGAATTAGCAACAGATGAGAAAAGACAAACACACAAAGTGAATCACTGCTTCTTTACAGTTTACAACAAATCATTTTCCAGTCAAATGGGATTCAGACAGTTTTTTTTCAGTCAAATGTGATTCAGTTAGATAGATAGATAGATAGATAGATAGATAGATAGATAGATAGATAGACAGATAGATAGATAAATAGATAGACAGATAGATAGATGTTAACTATGTTACTCTTTTATTACAGCAACTGTGTGGTTTATCCCTTGCTGCTCCTTTAAATAAAATAATTTGGACTCCCTTGGGTGGTTTATTGCATTTTTTTTTAATTATACATACAGCAGCCATGCAGTTTAGCTCTTTTTGCTTCTTTAAATAAAATAATCTAGCATCACTATCACAGGCATTAATATATAACAAATGAATTTCTAGATTTTCTAAAAAGGAGGGAGGTGTCACCATTCTATACTCAGAACAACTTAACCCCCCCCCTCTCCTTACCACTCCCAGACTTCTCCCCAGCAGAACTTATCTTTCTTAACTATCATCTCAACCTTCATAAAACATTGGCCATAGTGTGTATCTACATACCCGCTGGCAACAACATTCCAATCATTGAAAATATTTTATCTTGGATCTCCCAAAATATAGCATATGAAACAATCATACTAGGTGATGTTAATCTTGATTGGAATAAGCTCTCCACCAGCTCCTCCAGTTCCTCTGTTAACCTATTCGATTTCAGTCAACTTATTTTTTCTCCCACTCGCATATACAAAAACTTCAGCTCCATACTTGATTGGATCTTAACTTTCAACTCCAATCAGTATCACAATTCCACCACCTTACCAGACTCAATAAGTGACCGCCTCCCTATCTCAATACTAAGGCTACCTTCTCAAACCCCTAAAACCCCCCTCTATAAACAGTGCCGTAACCTGTTCAAATTCAATGCAGAAACTTTTAACTACCATCTCTCCCTGATCACCTGGCCTCACCTGTATAACCTTCCTCTAAATGATGCTGTTCTTGAATTTAACTAAATTTTCCTAAACATACTAAATGCCCTAGCTCCCATTAGGAAAATTAGGATCAAACCAAATCCCATCCCCTGGCTCTCCAGAGATACCATTTTCACCATGAAATTTGGAGACAATATCTGTAAACAATGGTCTAAGTCAAAATCTCATTCTCTCCTCCTTAAATATAAAGAACTCCAAAACATCACTAAAAAACTTATTATTCAGGACAAACAAAATTCTATCAAGAAGCCCAATCCACCCATTTTTCTAATCCCAATAAATTCTGGCACACTATGAACAGTATGCTCCATCTTGATAAACCCTCTACCCCCAAATCCCTTCCCTGGCAAAACTCATCTTGAAACTGAAACTCTTCTAAATAACTACTTTATAGACTCTATCAGAAAACTAAACCCCCCAGACTACAGTCAAAAACTACTTTAACCCCCTTGACCACCCAGCCCCAATCAGGCTTCTCTCTGAAACCTGTCTCCACTGCCTATATCAAATCCCTTCTGCTAAAACTGAAACCTTGCTCACTCTCTTTTGCCAACCTACCCCTACAATTTCTTAAACTTGCTGCTGACTCTATAGCATATCCTGTCTCAATTCTTATTAACCATTCTATCAAAGAATCCTCAGTCCCTGAGATCTGGAAACCCTTCTATACTACTCCACTTCACAAGGGAGGTAACTCCACCGAACCTACCAATTAACGACCAATAGCCCTCCTTTCCTCTCTCTCAAAAATTCTCGAGAAATGCATTTATAGGCAACTTATGTCCTTCATACTTCATGAAGACCTCCTTACCCCCTTTCAGCACAGATTTAGACCTCACCACAGCATGTCCACAGCTCTGCTATCTTTTACTCAGACTGTAGTAGAAGCAAGACACAACAATAAACTCATATCATGTGTGTTCCTTGACCTGTCTAAAGCTTTTGACACCATCTCCCATTCTAAACTCCTCTTTAAACTATCTGAACTAAACCTCTCCACCTCCACTATCCTCTGGTTCTCCAGCTATCTCAATAACACACAACAATCTGTTAAATGGCAGACTTCCTACTCCCCTTTTTACCTATCCAAACTGGTGTCCCCCAGGGATCCATCCTTGGCCCTCTTCTCTTTAACATTTTCACTAACAATCTTTGCTCTGTCTCTACCTCATCTTCACTAATCCAATATGCGGATGATTCTACCCTTATTACCCTCTCTGACAACCCCACTGACCTACACTGTCTCGCACAGACTTCCTTTAATATCATCTAACTCTGGCTAACTGACAACCAACTAATCCGTAACCCAAAGAAATCCAAACTCCTCCTTTTCCTCCCAAAATCGTTATCTTGAAACGTCTTTCAGTCTCTCTGCCCTTGGCAACACCAATATCTATGCAGACTCCACTACAAAACTTCTAGGAATCATTATTGACAACCAAGTGAAATTTGGCCATCACATCCTACAAAAGAACAATCAAAAACTAGGTTTACTGCATAGACACAAAAACATTCTTAACTAACACCGCTAGGACCTCACTTGCCCAAACCTATCTCCTCCCCTACTTACTCTACGCTTCCCCTATATTGACACACATCCAAGCAAATGTCCTAACCAAACTAGAACCAACCTACAACCAGATAGCCAGATTTGTCTGTAATTAATCTACAAATCCCATCACTTCCTTGCACTAATAAACACATCAGTGGCTCGAGTTGCCACAACTACTCCAACTTTCACAGCTACAAATTGCGCATTCTCTTTTCTACAAACTTGAGAACTGTCCCTGTCATAGCACTGACCAAGCACAACTGAACATTTACAAGTCCAGCAAACTATTGGCAGGTTACATTATAAATGCTCCACATCTCAAGCCTGGAACAAACTCTCATCTAACATATGACATATCCAATCTTTGGTCCTCTTCAAAAAAGAACTGATAAAATACCTAGCCAACTCTCCCTTCTGCAACTGCCACCACCCCACCTATCTGCCACTACCACACCAGAACTATTCCCTTCATACATTACATATACTTACAATCCTGTGAATCCAGAGCTATACCACTGAGCACTCTTAAAAACTAAACTTTCCCCCCAACTTTGCCCCCCTATTTTACTTTTTATTTCCCTGGCCCCCTCAACTCTTTCCTCATCATTTCTTTCTCTCCACTATCTTTACCACGTCTCCTTCCACTCCACCCACTATAACTGACACAACTGCCACGCTTTGCTATTCTCTGTCTCTTTAATTATTCTTCCCTCTTCTCTACACTCCACTTACTGCTCTTCTATTTTGTTCCACCAACTCTACCTCTATCATTTTGTTGTTGTACATGCACAAAATGCATACTTTTAGTTTTCTACAAGGCATTAATGTTGTTACTCACGTCTCTTTATCTTGCCCTTTTTAATGTTCTTAAACATGCAATGTAACTTAGTATTGTTATGATATATGTGTATTATTTTTTGGTATCATCTTTTTTATCATGTGTTTGTGGAACTTTGTCGATACTTTTAATGATTATCTACAAGGCATTAATGTTGTTACTCACATGTCTTTTTATCTTGCCCTTTTTATGTTTTTAAACTTGCAATGTAACTTGGTTTTGTTATGATATATGTGTATTATTTTTGGCACCATATTTTGTATCGTGTTTGTGGAGCTTTTCTCCTCAGGTCTCCACTGAAAATGGGCCATAGCCCAGTGGACTAACCCAGTTAACAAAGAACAAATAAATAAATACAGAGTTGTACTAACTCACAAATTCTGGTAACCAAATAAAAAAATGCTCCAAGAGACTGTACCATTCCACTCTTATTAAAAATAACCACAGTTCCAAAACTGCTCCATTCCTCACTTAATTTAATGATAAACACACAAAATAAAGTCACTGCTAAATGCTTTAGTCCCTTAAATGAAACAGGGTTTCTTCAGAACAGTTGCACATTCTCCAAGGCTGCATTTTAAAACCTTTCTCTAACCATGTGATCTTTTACATCATTTCAAACCGAGACTTAAAAATATTTAAAGTGCCAGGACCTTTTTTAAGAATAGCACCTAAAAGCACAGGGTATATTGTAGCCACAAAATATAAAAGTACTCAATTGTCGTAACATCTACACAAAATATTAATAACAATAAACATAAAAATGAAAGTGTAAATCATGCAAAGAATATGCAATTTTGAAATTATTCTGATCTTAAACCACCACTGACTTCATTTTTATTACATAAGTCAAAGAGGAAACACCATTTAACCCTGGTGTAGTTTCAGCACTAGTTTATAGTTGCCAAAATAGTTCTGCAATTTCTAGTTGTTCACTCCATGCTCCCCCTCTATGATTTTAAGGTTACTTTCTCTAAGATTTGAAATAAAAATCTGTGATTAGAATACCGTAAATTATGCTTAAATAATGCATTATTTAGATGTAACCAGTTGTTTTAAAATGGGCCATTCCATAAATGACCATCTCACAGCCTTCTTTTATAGAGGGATACTGTTTACATCTGCCACATCTGCAGGTCATTCACAAATTCGGCTTACCTGTAAGAAAATGATGCAGTGCTTAAGATTTAGCTTATAATTATTAATTAACATTTTACAGTTTTTAAGTAGACTGGTGTTATACTACTGTTTCCTCTGATATAATCATTGCAATGTCAGTTACTTCATTTTCTTTCATATGTTCACCTTGATGGGGGCTTGTGACCATCCTGATAGTCTTTCCTGGTTAGAATCTCTGGTATCCAGAGGAGAACACAGGCTTGAAGGTCCTAGTGCTTCCTGGATAATAAAGGAAATGTGTGCAGCTGTGAACATATGATGAAGAACCAGGCAACAAAACCAAACCACCAGTATGCCAGCAGAATAACAAAGCTATGGAAAACTGTAGTTAATTGTAACTATGATACTCAACAGGAGACACATGCAGTTCCTTTAAACAAGCAGACTGAGGCATGTTTTGAAGTGAGCCAGTGAGTTTCAGTAGTTTGGGGTAGTAATTCCCAGTCACATGACTGACACCTGCTGCAGCATCTACAAGCCACTAAAAAAGCAGATCACCTCACCTGCTGCTCTGCAAATTATTTCCTTTGCACTTCCATGCTTAATATCATACCCCCATTCTCCTGCCCATATACATTCATACTGTCAACCCTCATTCCCCTGCCCATATACAGTCATACTGTCATACCCCCATTCTCCTGCACATATACATTCATACTGTCATACTCCCATTCTCCTGCCCATATACAGTCATACTGTCATACCCCCATTCTCCTGCCGATATATATTCATACTGTCATACTCCCATTCTCCTGCCCATATGCATTCATACTGTCATACCCCCATTCTCCTGCCCATATACAGTCCTACTGCTATACCCCCATTCTCCTGCCCATATGCATTCATACTGTCATACCTCCATTCTCCTGCCCACACATATATACTGTCATACCCCCATTCTCCTGCCCATATACATTCATACTGTCATACCCCCATTCTCCTGCCCATATGCATTCATGCTGTCATACCCCCATTCTCCTGCCCATATACATTCATACTGTCATACCCCCATTCTCCTGCCCATATACATACTGTCATACCCCCATTCTCCTGCCCATATACAGTCATACTGTCATACCCCTATTTTCCTGCCCATGTACAGTCATACTGTCATACCCTCATTCTCCTACCCATATACAGTCATACTGTCATACCCCCATTCTCCTGCCCATATACATTTAAATCTTATCTAATGTAACACAAGCAACTGAGTAAGGCAAACAGGTTGCACAGATGATGGTGCACAGAGAAGATAATGTCAGACACAGAGTGTTCCTTGATCACTAGGTCTTTCACAGATGGTGGTGCACATAGAAGATAATGTCAGACACAGATTGTTCCTTGATCACTAGGTCTTTCACATATGGTGGTGCTGTAGAGAAGATAATGTCACACACAGATTGTTCCTTGATCACTAGGTCTTTCACAGATGGTGGTGCAGAGAGAAGATAATGTCACACAGATTGTTCCTTGATCACTAGGTCTTTCACAGATGGTGGTGCAGAGAGATGATAATGTCAGACAGATTGTTCCTTGATCACTAGGTCTTTCACAGATGGTGGTGCAGAGAGATGATAATGTCACACACAGATTGTTCCTTGATCACTAGGTCTTTCACAGATGGTGGTGCAGAGAGATGATAATGTCACACACAGATTGTTCCTTGATCACTATGTCTTTCACAGATGGTGGTGCAGAGAGATGATAATGTCGCACACAGATTGTTCCTTGATCACTAGGTCTTTCACAGATGGTGGTGCAGAGAGAAGATAATGCCAGACATAGATTGTTCCTTGATCACTAGGTCTTTCACAGATGGTGATGCAGAGAGATGATAATGTCAGACACAGATTGTTCCTTGATCACTAGGTCTTTCACAGATGGTGGTGCAGAGAGATGATAATGTCACACACAGATTGTTCCTTGATCACTAGGTCTTTCACAGATGGTGGTGCAGAGAGATGATAATGTCACACACAGATTGTTCCTTGATCACTAGGTCTTTCACAGATGGTGGTGCAGAGAGATGATAATGTCAGACATAGATTGTTCCTTGATCACTAGGTCTTTCACAGATGGTGGTGCAGAGAGATGATAATGTCACACACAGATTGTTCCTTGATCACTAGGTCTTTCACAGATGGTGGTGCAGAGAGAAGATAATGTCAGACATAGATTGTTCCTTGATCACTAGGTCTTTCCTTTCTGACAAAGTCACTGTGCCTAGGAAGACAACAGTAGTTCTATTGCCCACAGAAGGTGCTCTAAGAAATATTTTGAGGACTAGAAATGTATATTTACTCTTACTCAGCATAATCGTTTCCATCTATTCTTTTAGCATCAGATTCCCATGTCAAAGCAAGATGTAGCCCTCTTCTGCATCTTACTTAAAACAAAGAAATCTGTAGGAAAATAGTCCTTCATTAGCTTGCCAACTCTGCCATTACAACCCCCGGCCCTAGCACCTTTCTGCTATAATTGCCATTGGCATGTGATGATGAAGATGATGATGATGATAATGATGTTGATGATGATGATGGTGATGATGATGATGATGATGATGATGATGATGATGGTGATGATGATGATGATGATGATGATGATGATGGCCAAATTATATTAATACTACTACAGTACTTCAACTTAATGTACTGTTTTTGAATGTCCTTAGCTCCAGATTTACTGTAACTGCAAAAAAATAACACCTTTTAATCCAGTTCAACTTAATTATTCTTAATGTGGAACTAATATTTCTAAATGTAATATTTTATGTAAATATGTAAATAAAATCACACACTTTTGTATTACACTGCACTACTTTAAATAATATTTTTATCCCTAATGTTATAGCAATGTTGCATAAATAGAAGAATTTTTATGTAAATATATGAATAAAATTCCACATTTATTCATAGGTTCATATGTGTGTACTAGCCTAATGGCCCTGGAGCCTTTACAAGCTTAGCCGAAAAAAACTACCCAGGCACCGTGTCACCTGATGTTAGTTCGGGTCTATATTTATCATCGAACGCTTAAAAAAGTGAACGCTGATTGATCGACCTAATTTAAGCGAAAGCTTACAATCTCAAACTGTCAGATCAACGATTTTTTTCCCAGGGGAAAAAAATCGCTGATCCAAAACACATACACACAACACAAGCACACCAAACAAACAGAAATCCACACACATACACCTAAAATCTGATACCTAACCCTACACTAAACTATGCACACACCACTAACTACCCACTTACCTTAACCCATACCCTAGCCCTAAGGTCCGTCACTATCGCACACTCACCTCACCCGCTCCCTAACCCTAACTCACTTAAATCCGCCCTAACCCTCATGTCCACTCAATCGCACACACACCTAACCCGAGCCCTAACCCTAACTCAGCTAAATCACCCTAACACTCACATCCACAAAATCGCACACTTACCTGAATCTGACCGGTAACTTTCCACCATAACACTGAAAATACCGAAGCAACAGAAACAGACAACCAAATTCTTTCCCTAGGAAAAAAATTTGAGTTTCTGCTGCTTCGATATTTTTCAGTTTCGCAAAAATTAGTTCGATCAATCAGCGTTCGCTTTTTTAAGCATTCGAGGATATAATATAGACCCTGTTAGTTCACAGTGCCCCTATCCAGTAGGGCAACTGGAGTGATCGCTGGGGTGAACTTTCTGTTACCCATCCACTCGTCAAGATTTCTCTTGAGGGCCAGCAAAGGTGCTGTTTGACCTGAATGGGAAGCTTATTCCAGAGTATGGCCAGTCTTTTGGAGATGAACCTGTCCCTCCAGCATGTTCTGTTAATTTTGGTAATGAGGTTGTGATCTCTGGAGCATGTTGCATGGGGGGATAGAACAGCTGAAGTTTCTTGAGTCTGTCCATGTAGGACATATGCTTAAGGCCACTTTTGTGGCCTCTCCAGCTGTTGCAGCTGTCTAGTCAGGTACATGCCAAATGGAGTGTTATATCTGATGATTGGTCTAATGAGGGATGAGTAGAATGGGATGATGACCTCTTTTTTCCTGGATGTGAAACCTGTGGTTATAAGATGTGTCACGTAGAAGTACTTTCTGACTACAGTGGCAATGTGGTGGTCAAAGGTGAGGTGGTTGTTGACCTGAGTGCTCAGATCTCTTATGGCCCCTTCAGTGTTCAGTGGGCTCCCATCAATGTGGTAATTCGTGGGAAATGAGTTTTTTCCAAAGAGGATGATAACACATTTTTTGACATTAAGCTTCAGGCCATGGTTCTGACAACAGTCATTGGTCTCAGAGAGGCCCTTTTGTAGGAAGTCTGCATCACTTGGGGAGTTGATAATGACTCCCAGCTTGCAGTCATTATCGAATTTGGTCAGCCAGAGTCCTTCTGTGTTGGGCTGGACTTCTGTAAAGTAGATGCCAAACAGGAGAGGGCCCAGGACCAAGCCCCGTGTGGGACTCCACTTGTGACTGGTCGACAGTCTGACTTGGAATCTGCAACTTTCACTCTGTGGGTCCTGTCTGTGAGCCAATTTGTAACCCACCTAGTGATGTAAGGGTTAATGCCTAATTTGCTGAGTTTATCAATGATACCTGAGTGGAGAATGGTATCAAAGGTCTTGGCCATGTCAAGGTAGACTGTATGCACTGCCTTACCCTCATCCACAGCCTTGGTGACTGCCTCAAAGAAGTCAGCCAAAAGGTATGGAATGAGTTGTAGCCTGGGAGCACAGGGATGCTTTCTGCCTCTTTAAACCAGGTCTCCATTACAGCACAGTAGTCGACATTCTCCATTTTGAGGAGAGCTTTGAGCGAGTGCATCTTGAGATTTAGGCTTCTAGCATTGAGCAGCATGACCCTCAGATTGCATTTGTTTGTAGCTGTTACAGTGGTATTTTGGTCTTTGGAACACTATCTAAAAAAGGCACTATAGGGCTGGCAAGAGCCTTAGCCAGTACCCAGAATCCCAGGGGTGACAGATGCAGGCCTTGTCTGGCAAAGCATCAAGATCTGTCCCAGGCAGACAGATACTGGATCCCCTTAGAATGAGAAGTCAATCATTTTCTACTTATACTGTGGTATCATTCTGGGTGATGGTAGAATACTGCTCAGGGCTAGGGTCATACCTGCCTGAGCCACATAATACGAGAGTTCCATCACATCTCATTTCATGTAGTCCAGGGAGGTACATCTTAGGTCATTCACACCCACATGGACAATGACTGAGTCATATTTGTACTTGTTGTAGAGTGACCTGAGTGCATGTGTTATGTGGCAGATCCTGACACCTGATAGACAACTGACTGTCACCTTCTCCTTGTTCAACCTAGTGAGTGGGACATCAGTGTGCCTCACAATTGAGTCTCCTATGATTAGTACATTGGGGCAAAGTGTTTTTCCTTAAGAGCTTAGGTTGAGGGGCACAGTGTGGTGGTGAGCTATGTGTTCTGGGGTTGGTGTTGAGTTGTGGTGGCGTGCATTTCTGTCTCAGGGGTCTCTGTTGTTTGAGTAAGTTTTTATTGACAGCCTCTGCGAAGGTGGGTGTATGGTTTGTGTTTCTCTGTGTGGGTTGTGATGACTGGTGTTTTGGAGGGCTACGTGTTCCATGTAGTGAGTTTCAGGTGTTGTCTTGGTTGGAGTGTGCACTGCTTCCAGTTTGGTGATCTAAGTGCATCTGTCACATGTATGAGTGTTGGAAGGTAAGAGGAGAGGGTTGTCTGTGTACATTAGACAGTTGCCGCACTCTCTCAGGATGCCCAAGTGCACCAGGCTAGCAGGAGAAAGCACAGGAAATTGCCCTACAATCATACCAGAAAGGGAGGTCATAACTAATAAGCACTGGTGCTGTAACTGCTGAACCTCTGGATGCTGCAGACCTGTAATTAAATGATTCTGCTCAATTTTAAGGTTAAGAACTCAGTAAGAAAAACCTCACAATGAGGAACAGATTAATCACTTACAGTCAAAAGAATAGCACTTGCAGTATGAAAAAAAAACAGTTAAACAGCAACGAAATGCAGTAAAATGCAGTTAAACAGTAATGGATTGCAGTAAATAGCAATGAGATATAGTTAATCATACTTATTTTACACAGTTTGTGGATTATTACACAAATTGCTCACTTTATATTCCGCAATTACATTGCCGTTTCAAATAATACCCCAAAACAATGTTTTGAGGTTCTATCAGACTCCAGAACTACAACACTAATCTGGGCTCTGTTATTATTGAGTGAACTGCATTAAAAATCACAACTAGATATAAATACATAAATGAGTTGAACTGATATTGTTTTAACTGATGTTTTTTTTTTCTCTGTATTTACTTTAGTTGAGATTGAGTGTAAATATTTTAATAATGTGTATGGGTCTTGGCAAGGGCCCTCAATGAGCACTTTTACTTAGGAAGTCAAAACAATTTAGTCAAAAAGCACAGGCCTCTCCAATAATCAGGCAGATCAGCAAGCTGTAGTAAGTCACATGACGGTTTAGAGTGGTATTCCTTTGTTGAGCTCTATGTTGCCCAAGAATCTTGGCACAACACTTAGGGGTATGCTCTGTTATGACACATAACAGACGTGCACAATAATTTAAATTAAACACACATGCACAGTATAAATGCCCATACTTGCTGCAACTGCATAGAGCAGCTAACATAAGTGACTGTATATGTGCAAAAATATGACTAATGCACATATATTCTCAATGTAGCATGCAAAGCCATATGTGCATTTCAACAGTGAATAATTTACTTTCAGAACTAGATGGTTTACATCAGTCTGGTAGTGTCTACAAATACATTACACATAGCCAAATGCTGACTATGATATTAACAGCAGTTTGTTTAACATTTTCCACTGCCTGTCAGACATTAGCCTTTCTCTGATCAATAAAACCATTTCTTCCCTCATGGTGTGAGTGACTGTCAGAGGAAGCCATGATCCAAAGTAGCCATCATAGTTTTTGCTAGCCTTAGCCCCCATCTTGGCAAAGAGATGTAAACTCATACACTACCAAGGCATCTGAGCTTCATGTGAAAGAATATTGCAAAGAGTTGCTGAATATTTAGTAATATGTGTGCTTGCTCTCTCTTCCACCTCACCCCTTTAAAAAAACTTTACGTGCTGTACCTAATGAGAATTAATAATATACTTTTCTCTTGATTGCATGTTTCCATTTGCAATAATCTGTAAAATAATTTTCTTTCACCAGCTCTGGAAAACTCCTTTTACAATGCTATTACATTGTGCTGTCCATCACAGTTCCAAGTTTTTGCTACATATGTCACAAGGGTATCATCGGAAAGGTTTAAAATTGTGCCTTAGAAGCAGAGAAACACTGGCTGTTACTGTTGAAAACATTCACTGTACCAGTAACTCAGATGTCATGAATTGTTAAGAAAGTAACTGACCCCCTGGTCTGTTTCAAGATTTAAAATGGTACTGCCTGCTGTTCTGTCAGTTTGAAATTAATTATTTTGTCGTGGGACATGCCTGCATTCCAAGGTAATTAAGATCTATAACAGAAACAATAGCAAACAGACGAGCTCAGAAACACAAGTCAAAGAAATGCCAGAACCAAAACGGGGGTGGTTTATGTGATACACTTAAACAGAAGCAATGTAGAAATGTCTTACCATTTTTATTTGGTTAAAAACACGCGCGTGCGTGTGCACACACACACACACACACACACACACACACACACACACACACACACACACACACACACACACACACACACACACACACGTACACACACAAACAGGAATTTTTCTAGAGGATGAATGGAATAAGGAAAGAAGTAGCAGGGTGTCCTACTATTCTGAATGATGGAAAAAAACTTTAAAAGGATAAAAAAAAAAGAGGGTACCCCAAGACTGCAGAGTATGCCTTTATCCTTGCTGGGGAGGGGAAGAGCGTAACTTTAAAACAAATTATGCATAAAATCAAATGTTCGGTCACAAAATGGCAGCGTAAAGATGCACTGCTCACCTGGGCTCCAAAAAGGCTCGACCAAGCTTGTGTATTTGGTCATAATTTGGAGCCTTGCACCACCAGGGAAATGCCTTTGTTTTACTTCTTCACTGCACATGAGCTAATATTGTGACAGTCAACTTAGCGAATGGTAAAGTTTTTTGTTTGAAGTTGCTTTGCTGTTGTGACAGGGGAACTAGCAGTGGTGAGAACATACTTGTACTATTGCCTTGCTAACACTATTGTTTTTTTAATGGCTGCTTTCTTGCTTAATATCAAACTGAATTGCATATCTTTGCACTTATTTCTGCAGAGCTGGTGTTAATTGCATTGTACACACATCTATGAGAAAGTACCTGCCATAACACCTAGAGAGTGATTGCTCTCGTTTATACTGCATTGATAGATTTTATGGCGACCTTACCTGTAATCTGAGTCATGTCTACCATACAGTTCTTGTTAACCTTATGATACTCATGCCTGTTCTCACCAAATTGTGCTAACAATATTCAAATTATTTATCCTTTTTGTTTAAATTGTCCTGCCCTACTGAACTAAGTATCTTAAAATTGGTTGTCCATTTGTTTTTACTATGTTGCATTTCTCCATTATACCCAAACCTTCCTTGCTATAGTTTTGACAGTCAGCTAAGTATTTAAGCTAATATTATTGTATCTTAACTAGCAAATTGCCTATAAACATATTAACCCCCACCACATTACTAGACACCACGGAGGCAATCTATTTGTGCCCTTTCTGTTTCCAGAAATTTGGCACTGGCACATTGAATGACTCATCTTCTCTACAAACCTTTTGCTACCAGATGTAGAATCCATTTGTAGGAGATGTTTACATGATTATTGATCACATATTATGAGCTCATAAATCATTGGAAACCCTGATGCAGTGAAACTCCCTTTCAGATCATGCCATGGGGCATAATGTCCTAATGGAGAGATGAAAAGTCAACAAGCAAATGAGAGTAGTAGTGCTGAAGTTGAATTCATCCTCAAGTCTTGGTGTGTACCTTCGTGAGGTGGACCCTGTTTTTCACAAAATCTCACCAAGGCAACACTGATATATCGACTGTACTTATATAGCATATATCATGGACAGAAGTAAGTCAAAAACAAAAAAAAGATAGCTGGGTACACAAGTCCCAGGACAAAAAAGTGCCCAGTCCTGGTAGGCACACTGGTGCCATGACTGAAAAAAAATTACAGTGTAGAATCCTCAAAATCCAGATACATTCCTACAATGGGGCCAGGCCAGGACCAAGGGGAGGATGGCCCCCCTGTTATAGAAGGAAATAGCAGTCCACAAATATCACAACAACGGATAGGCCAAAGAAGAGCCATAAAGATGATAGAGTGGACTATTGAGAATAAGAAATAAATTATGTATTGTTACTATTATGCAAAAAGCCCAGAATTTCTAGACAGAGGATATACAAATAGATTAAGAGATAAATTAAAGGAAAGAAAAATACTTTCACAGGAAAAACTAGCAGAAGCTTCAATTAAAAAGTTACGTTCATTAGTACAACAGATTTTTGAAAAACAGTATATAGAGCAAGAAACTTTGGACTGTTTGGAAAAAGAAACATCTGAGGAAGTGCGAAAATGTAAACAACAAAATCTACAGATTTTTGAAAAGTATAAAAAAGAAATATGGACATGGGAAAGAAAGAGAAATTTGATATGGTACAAATTTATGCAAAGGAGAAAGCCAAGTAAAACATAAAGAAAGCAGCCACAAAGACCTTCGAAGAGAAATATAGGCAAAGGCATTCAGATATGGAAAATTTTACAATAAAAAATTAATATCACAAAGATGGAATGTGGAAAAGAAGATTTGTAAAGCAGAAGTTAAAGAAATAGAAGTTGAAGTTATGGAGTGTCTGAGAAGTGAAGGATTTAACGCAGAAAGTCCAACACAGACTACATCACAGCATGATGGAGTGGGTCTCCAAAGTAAGGAGAAGCAGGAAGATCAGGAGACATCTGAAGAAGACATTTGGACATGGGAAAGAAAAATAGATTTAATATGGTGCAATACTTATGCAAAGGAGAAAGCAAAACTAACCAATACAAAAAGAACAGCACCAAAGATATTTGAAGAGAAATACAGGCAAAGGAATCCGGATATGGAAAACTTTACAATACAAAAAATAAAAAGACAAAGAGGAAAAATAGAAAAGGAGATTAGTAATGGAGAAGTTAAAGAAATAGAAACTGAGGTTATGGAGTACCTGCAAAGTGAAGGAATCAGTGTAGAGTATCTAATGCAGAATGCACCACAACAGTCAAAGCAATGGATATCCAAATTAAGGGGAAACCAGTGGAACAGGAAGCAATTGGTTGGGTGCCATATCATGATATTTTGGACCCCTCCACAGGAAACCAGTATAAATGTTCACTTAAAGCTAGATGGCAAGGGAAGGAACAGGAGACTGCGAAAACACTGATGCAGTCAATGTTGAGGAGTGATAGGCCAGTGAGTTCCCATATGACAGAGTACCGGATGGCACAGGATGAAATTGAAGAGAAGGTGCCACAGGAAGATGCTACAGAACTTTCTATAGAATGGCAGCAGGAAGTGGAAGTGGAAAACAAAGGATGTGCCCTCAGTCTGAAAGAAAATGAAATAAGGGAAAAGTTGCTTGATTTAATGGACATAGACATACTAAAATCAATGAAAGAAATAGACTGCAGAAGGTCAATAAAACCCAAAAGTCAGAAGTCTAATAAAACAAATGAACACAGTAATCAGAACTGTCCATAGAGATCCATACAGTATATCAGAAGTAAACAGGATATGTTACTGTGCAGCTAAATTAATAACTGATAAAGTTCTACCACAAGAACACAGGGTAGTGAGGGAAAGGAAGGGGAGAAATCAAATACCATCTTCGATGTATTGAATAGACACTGTTAGAAGAGTATAGAAGAGGGAATAGATCAACAAAAATACTAAGAAAGATAGATGTGATAAAAGCAATGTGCAATATTAGAACAGACCAGGATCTATCATGCACTATCGCAAATAAATTAAAAATTTCAGCACAGGCGGAAAAACGTAGAAGATACACAGATAAATATAAAGGAAAAGTACAAAATAAGCAATTTAGTGATGACCCAAAAAAGTTTTAGAAAGAATTGGGAAACGAGGTAAAAGGAATTGAAAGACCAGAAGAAATAGATGCATTTTGGAGAAGTATCTATGAATATCCTGTGGAACACAACAAAGATGCTAAATGGATGAAAGAAGTAAAAGACAGATTAAGAAGTTTAAAGGTACAGGATACTAAATGGGATGAAGTAACAGCCAGAGAGATTGAAAAAAAGTTAAGAAAAGCCTCTAATTGGAAAACCCCAGGCCCAGATGCCGTGCTTAACTTTTGGTTAAAAATACAAAAATCTTTGATGAAGATGTAGCCATGAGTAAGAACTATTTATATGCGCACTCCAAACAGACAACAGTCTGGCTAACAACAGGTAAAACAATGCTCCTACTTAAGAGTGAACCTGCAAGCTACCCCAAAAATTATAGACCAATAACTTGCCTTCTGACAGCGTATAAACTATACATGGGAATTGATGCTCACAGAATTTATAGTCATTTAGAAGAAAACTCAAGTATGGCAGTAGAACAAAAGGGCAATAAAAGAAAGTAATATGGAACAAATGATCACTTCTTGTTAAATAAAGTCATAGTGGAATACTGTAAAAAGTGGAAGAATCTAAGTATGGCATGGATTGACTACAAAAAAGCATTTGATAGTATCCCACATTCATAAAAGAGTGCTTAAAAATGTATAAAATATACCCTACACTGATTGACTATGTTACAGTGACCATGAAACAATGGCAGACCACTATGCAATTAAACCATGGTAAAGGACAAATTACTATCCTATCCCAGGGATAAAAATTCAAAGGGGGATATTCCAGAGTGATTCTCTGTCACCATTGCTATTCTGCCTTGCCTTTAACCCATTAAGCTGTCTACTTAATAGCTTAGGCCATGGCTACAATTTGGCTACTAGGAAAACAACAAAGCCTAAAGACTTCTCATCTTTTATTTGTTGATGATTTAAAACTTTATAGTTCATCAGATGAGGAACTGAAAGCACAGCTACAGGTTGTTAAAACTTTTTCAGATGATATTAGAATGGGTCTATATTAAATTGTCGAAATGACACATAAAAAGCAAAATGCAATAACAGTGAAAGTTCAAGTCAGCGATTCAATTCTTAGGGAAAAAAATCGCTTGGCCTGAGCCGTGACATTGCCCTTTACCCCACTGTAGTGTGATCTCGGAGTTGGTATATTTAGTTAGGGGCATGTGGTGGCACAGCCCCCTACATGGGGGGGGGGGGTTAGTGCGAAACCTCCCAATTTGAAATGTTTTAACTTGTGTGTTTTGTGTTATTGGTCTACCGATTTTTTTCCCTAGGAAACAAATCGGTGACCTGAGGTTTCACTGTTATTGTATTTCATTCTTTATGTGTCATCAAAACAGCATTTGCTGTAATGCCATTTCGACAATTTAATATAAACCCTTTTAGAATGTCATTTGGTCTTGATAAATGTGCAAAAGCAACCTTTGAAGCAGGAAAACTGTAGCACAAGGAAAACATCAGTTTGGGACAAGAATGTGATATAAAAGAACTTGAGCAAGATGGAGTATATAAATACTTGAGAATTGAAGGATCGACAGTAAAACATGAACAAATGAGAATAAAACCTAGTAAGGAATACATCAGAAGACTTAAATTAATCCTGAAGACAACATTGATGTGTAGGAACAAAATTCAAACTATAAACCAATTTGCTCTTCCTGTTCTAACTTACAGGTTTGGAGTAATTGACTTTCCCCAAAACGTGTTGGATAAATTAGACATTAAGACAAGAAGGATGCTTCATGCTCACCAAATTTTCTATAAAAATCAATGGATACCAAGATTATATACTCCCCATTCCGAAGGAGGGATTGGCTTCCTTGAAACTGATTACTTGTACAGATCTGCAATCGTGGAATTCCACACATATCTGCTGACCTCACAAGACCCAAACGTAGTGAAAGTTTTGAAACATGAGGAGAATAAATCTAAGATGACTTCTCTGCTTAACCTAGCAGAAGCATATCGCCATCAAGCAGGAATGGAAATCAAACCAGAAGTAGATAAAAATCAGGCAGCAACTGAATGTGCCAAAAAACAAAAGAAAGTATATAAGGTGAAGGACCAGATGAAAAGGCAAGAAATGTGGAAAACACATAAACATAGCTGGAAGTATAGAAAACTTCTGGAAGAACCTCATGTTGATCAGGAATGAATGCAGGAATGGTTAAGGAGAGGTGAATTCAAACTAATAGATGAAAGGTTAATACTGGCGGCCCAAGATAGTGGGCTGCTTACAGGTTGGTTTATAAAGTCCACTGAACATGTGGGAGAAACAGACAAATGTAGGTTTTGTAAAACCAAATTGGAAACAGTCGCACACCTTGTTGCTGTGAAAAACACTGGAAACATGAGCCAGAAAGCATCATAGAAAATGAAGTTTGCATTATATGAGATCATCCATTATCAACAGTTCAAACAATAGGTGCTAGAAAACCAGATATTGTGGTCCAAGAAAAGAAGACAAGAGTAGCATTGATCACTGAAATTACCACACCCAGTGACTGCAGTGCCCTGCGTATGGAGAGACACAACGTTATAAAATATCAGGATCTGCAAGCAGAAACAAGAGCAATGTGCAAAAAGGATACCCAAATGGTTACAATAGTAGAAGGAGCAACAGGTCTTATAAAAAAGAGCCTACAAGCATATTTACATATGCTACCAATACATGTAACTCCATACAAACTGCAGAAGAAGTCATTACTGGGTACATTGCGGGTGCTGTGAAGAGCACTTTCGGCTGACATCAAAGAGTGAAACAGTACTAAGAAAATTGTTACAGACCTCCCAAGCTTCTCAGATGATGTGTACTGTGTCTAGACCCCAGCAGTCTACTCACCCAGCAAACAGTTTTTTTCACCTCTACCAAGGATTGCAAAGTAGTAAGCTTAAGCCTTTCAGGCAGCCATAGCATGTGAATAGTCACAATAACATCATTATTATAGGTGATTCAATAGTTAGTCACACTGATACAACACACCCAAGACAACTCAAACAATAAAGTAGCATGTAGCTATTTCTTTGGTGCCAGAATTCTCAGTGTCGCCAAGGTTCTTAGATCTCTTCACCCCAAACATGCATAAAACCTAGCCATTTGACACATGAGACTGAATGACCTTCAAGGCACCAGCTTGGAAAAAATGAAGAGGGACATGGGTGAGCTCTGGTGACATGTTTTTTATGCTAGAAATCAGCTAGTGTTGAGCAGTATCTTGAAATCATTGTGAATGATGCCACAACATAAGCATGACATAGCTGACTTCAACAATTGGTTCAATATTTTGTGTCATTCCTTGAGGTCCGATGGGTGTCAGCTTGGTGGGAGATGGTAGACAGTCCTACCTACTTCATCTGGGATAGCCTGCACCTCTGTCCTCAGGGCTTCCACATGTTGGCCCAGATATTATCTTCCCTCATTGTACCTTTTTTAAGTACTGTCAGTCTCTTATACCTACCAACCTAGGAGATTCTGGTCAAGTCAATAATAAGGTGGCATTGCTCAATGCTACAAGCAAGCAATAATGCTGAATAGGGTGTGTGTTACTGTGTACATAACACACACTTAGGGGAGTTCTGAGGCCCACCGCCTGGAACGGGTATTTACACAGAAACCCACAATGGTGGGCAGCATCATGCTTAGAGAATGGGAAGTCTGTAAAACTGTTTTGCTTTATTTATTTATTTATTACTACATTACTTTTTTATTTTTGATGTAAAACATTTCCTCCACCTAATATTTTATACTTATTGTTTTACATCTAGATGCTGTTGGAGGAAGTATTTTACATCCAAAATACAAGTTTGGTAAGTATTTAACATCTAAACACACACACACACACACACACACACACACACACACACACACACACACACACACACACACACACACACACCAAACATTCATAAGCAGTGTACTTTTAAAAACACGCGTTTAATAATTGCAACCATTAAAAGTTTCTTATCTACATAAGTCTCAACTTCTACATTTTCAAAGAATATCCAGATTTTTGCCGCTCTACCTGGCTTTAATACCTACCACTCATTTGTATACTCAACTGAGGGTGTTTTGGCGAGTGATGGGGGAGTACCTGTATTTATTCACTGCTCTATTACTACACAAATAGTAACAGGATAACAACCTACAACTCATGCATATTCTGGTATCTAGAAGTAAGACCACCTATCACATCATTGCCAACTATGGAAACCCCTCTATGATCCCTGCTGCCCAAGACGTTTTCCTTACCAAACTACATTATATAACTATTGAATCTGACACAATCATGTTGGGAAATTTTAATTGCTCATCCATAAACTGGCAAACATGCAGTATAGTTAACACATATGCAAAATGGTTCTTGGAGTTTGGCAACTCAAACTGTTCCAAACAGATTGTACCTTCCTGTACTAGAGGATCGAATTTACTCAGTTTGGTTGTTACCAATGGAGCCCCGACATCCTACATATATACTGTTACCCAATCACTGGTGAAATCAAACCTTCATAGAATGCTACTCTATATAAGAGCCCATCCTCAGATGCAGTCAAATCCTATTATCTCTAGCGATTTCTCCAATGCTAACTTCTTACAACTAAATGATAACATAAGGAGATTTAAATATACTTCACTCCATGAGGAAGTCATAGCTGATACAGTTGCATATACCACTGATCTCTATTCCCACTTATGACAAAACCAAGCTGGAATGGGTCCAGTGTCTGTAGGTTGCCAATGTCTTTGTTGAATACTTCCATGATAATTCATTCTATGGCTTTGCATATTAGACTAGTCAGACTAATGGAGCTGTAGTTTCTGGATCGCTTGATGGTCCACCCTTGTGAAGATGGGTAATCATTCCAGTCCTCCATTCATGTGGTACACATAACCTGTTTTGTGGCTGTAGTTGAAAAGTGATTAAAGTAGTGCTAATAGGTCATGATTCATGTTATTTAGGAGGCAACTTGGGATATTGTCTGGGCCCATTGAAGCTGTGTTTTTGGCCTTAATGAGTGCCATAATGACCTGCTTTCTGATAACAGTTATGAGGGTTCTGCTAGTAGGGATTTACTGGGAAGAAGCAAGGGGAGAGTGGCGATTGGTGTGTGTGTGTGTGTGTGTGTGTGTGTGTGTGTGTGTGTGTGTGTGTGTGTGTGTGTGTGTGTGTGCGTGTGTGTGTGTGTGTGTGTGTGTGTGTGTGTGTGTGTGTGTGTGTGTGTGTGTGTGTGTGAAGTTAGAGCTGAATTTGTCAGCCAGCAGATTCACTATATCACTCTGTTTAATGAAGATGGTACCATTCACCACCATTTGAGCACACTGCTGTGCGTTACGTTTAAGGTCTCAGAAACCTTGTGGCTGTCTTTAATCTGAGAGTCTATCTTGACCTCATAAATGAACTTGTTGTATTTCCAGTTTAGTTTAATTAGTGATCTCTTGCCATTATGAGAGTTGTTCTTTTTTAGTTTAATTAGTGATCTCTTGCAATTATGAGAGTTGTTCTTTCTGATTTTGGCTATGAACTGTTTTTCTTTTGCTATATAACCTGTTAAAGTTAGGATTCCACCAATATGGTTTGTTTTTGGGCTTGTTTTTGAGCTTACTTCTGGTAGGTATAGCAGCCTCTTTGCAGCCATTTACATGGTTGTACAGGGTTTCAGTGAACAATTCTACATAGGTTGCTGTGAACCTGGGGTTTGCAGGGGTGTTGAATTTTGACAAACTATCACTTTATAGGCTGTAGTTTGCTTTAGAATAGTTCCTAACTGTTAATAGGTTTTGCTGGGTTTTCTGTGTTGATTTTTATTCCAAACGAGACAGATTTGCAATCTGACTTCAGTGAGGATGTGACACACAGATGAGATACAACACTCTCCCATATTGGTGAATACTAGGTCCAGTATGTTTGACCTCTGGTTGGAGTGTGCACAATCTGGTCAAATGTATTTGAGTTAATAAAGTCCAGGAAATGTTCTACCTGCAAGTTGGAGGTAGTGTATGTTTCCCAGTCTATAAAGGGTGTAGTTGATGTCTCCCATGAATAGGGTATTTGCCTGGATAGTGGAGTGCCTCCAACAGGTGCAGTTATGAGTTATGAGATTCCTGGGGCATAGATGGTGACCTATACCTTGCTAATGTATGGGAAGGGACTTTATCTATGGTGATTCACACGTGGATGAGCTCCAGGGCATCATCCTACTTAACAAATGTAGAGGTATGTTTGTTGCTAGTGTAGATCATTACATCTCCATCTTTTGTCCCTGTTTATGCAGCTGATGGCCTAAATGCATGGGAGGCACTGAAATGATGCATTGCAGGAGTATTTTCTGCAGCTTTAAATCATGTCTCAGTAATGGTACAGATGTCTATGTTATCCAGAGTGAGGAGAGCTTGCAGGGTGTGGAGTTTCTTGTTAAGGCTCCTAGTACTGAGCAGTAACAGCTTTAGATTCTGTTCGGTTTTATTTGCTAAGTTGGTAGTTTTGTCAATTTGAAATTGCGTAAAAAAAAGGCAGATACAGTTTTAGCCAATAGCTAGAAGCCTGGTGCAGACCATCCTTTGTAAAGCAATGTGGTTTATTAACCATGTTCTCTCATGCTGACAAATATTGAACCCCCTGGAATAGCACCAGAAACTAAGCCAACTGTTAAAGTCAATTATTTTTGTTCATACTATGGCATCATCCTTGGTGAAGGTAGAATGCTGCCCAGTGCAAGACACATACCTGCCTGAAACACATATTCAAAGAGATACATAGTACCTCTCTTCAGATGAAACCTGTACAGAAGAAATAACCTAGCACAGATCCTTTTCATATATATTTCAAGCTCAGATTATTTAGAAAAGCCTATTTTCTTTGCTAATCCAAGTTAGCAAGTTGAAAAATTTTCCACAATGTCACAAATTTCAAATGCTGATGTAGCCTCCCAATAGCAAAGCTCAGTGCTGTATTAGACTTGTCTGCAGAGAACCAAATGAAAGCTGGTATTCGGTAGCCATCTGGGACTGACTAATCAGTCTTTTTATATTTCATGCTTTTCTGTTATTATAGTTTGTTTCTTGTGCTTTTTTCTTACAATTACATTGAAAATGAACATAAGCCAGATGGATGTTCAAGTTTTCCAAATATGAATAAATAAATAAATAAATAAATAAATAAATAACCAGATAGCTAGATGAAAACCCCACAGAAGCTGTAGTGCCACAGAAACAGCCTACAATGAGAGACAAAGAATAGGAACCTACCCTAGAAGAAGTACGAACAGCACAAAGGAAGATGAAGTTAGGGAAAGCAGCAGGCTGAGATGAGGTCAAAGCAGATATGATAAAGATGCTGGGTGAGATAGGGGAGAAATGACTCCTGAGGGTACTATGGAAAGAAAATTCTATCCCAGATGACTGGAGAATAAGCATACTCGTGGCAGTGTATAAGAACAAAGGAGACATCCACAACCATGGGCAGTACAGAGACATCAAACTCCTATCACATTGCATGAAAGATCTGGAGAAAGTGACTGATAAATGGATACGCAGAACAGTAGAAAGTAAGATGGGAAATGAGCAGTTCAGATTCAGATCAGGATGCAGCACAATAGACCCGATGTTTACATTGAGACAGATACTTGAGAAGAAGCTAGAGTTGAGGAGAGAGTCCAACTGGGCATTCCTAGACTTGGAGAAAGCACATAGGAAGGTCCCACGGAAGCTGATCTGGGCAGTACTTTGGTGGTTTGAAGTCCCAGAAACATTGGTAGAATTAGTGGAGGCTATGTACAATGACCCAATGACTTTAGTATGAACAGTGTTCAGCCTCATAGAGGAGTTCCCAGTGGGTGTGTGTGTACACCAGGGTTCAGCTCTGAGCCCACTGCTGTTCATACTGGTGATGGACTACATGAGCAAACAGGTCGCAGGGGACAGATCAGCAAAGCTGCTATATGCAGACGATGTGGCATTATAGGCTGACTCTGACCTAGAACTTCAGCAAAGGATAGGAGAATGGAATACAAAATTGAAGGCACATGCAATGAAACGAAGCCCAGATAAGATGCTGGTAATGGCAGCAAATTGGGGAAATCAGAAGAAGCTGAGAACAGAGATAGAAGGGAAGACAGTGGAACAGGTAAACAGCTTCAAGTATCTGGGACAGGTGGTTGAGGAGAAGGAAAGTCTGAATGAAGAGGTCAAAGCTAGAATCAGAGGGGCTGCAGCCAACTGACATAGAGTCTCAAGTGTAGTCTATGACAGAAGAATGCCAAAGAACCTGAAAAGTAAGGTGTACTAGAAGTGGTGCGACCAGTACTAAGGACAAGTGGTGTAGACTAGTAGTAAAAGGTTTACAAGACAGTGGTGTGACTAGTACTAAGTAAGGTTTACAAGACAGTGGTGTGACTAGTACTAAGTAAGGTGTACAAGTCAGTGGTGCGACCAGTACTACTGTATGGAACAAAAACCTGGGCAGTAAAGGCAGAACAGTTGAAGAAGCCAGAGGTGATGGAAATGAAGTGCCTGAGAAGGGTGGTAGGATGCACACTGTGAAACCGATGAAGAAATGAGGACATAAGATCAGAAGCCAAAATAGCTCCAATTGCAGAAAAGAACAAAGAGAACAGTTTACAGTGGTTTGGACATGTGCAGAAAAGCAGAAGAAAATCTGGTGAGGAAGATTTGAGAGAAACAGGAAGAAGGTAAGAGGAAGCAAGAATGTCCAGCAAAGAGGTGGAAGGATTGTGTGAAAAAAGATCTGTGACAGTCAGGCATCAGCATTGAAGAAGGCAGGAGTGTGGCACTGAATCGAGAAGTTGGTGACAGTTAACACAATACCCCGACCCCATGTAGAAAAAATGGGAAAAGGGGGGCTGATGATGATTATGATGATAGCTAGATGAAGTAAGATAAAACAGATGGCTGCATTTCTGTTATGACACTGACTAAATTGTGAGAAACTTTTTCTCACGCTATTAGAAAGAAGCAGTAAATAAAATAATAACAAAAAAACTTGTCTTGACAAAATCAATAAAGAGAAGAGAGTGATAGTTTCTGTGATTCCACTCACGTCTAAAGGACAGAAGTCCAAAAATAGAGTGAAAGTTAGTGGAAAATACATAGCTGATAAGATTGCAAGGCAGACATGAGAAGTCAACTACATGACCTAGAAAAAAATGAACTTCCTAATTTAGCAGAGACCACATAAAATGAAATCATCTTGTGATTAATCTATCAACAGCTGCAAAGGAGGAATTCAAAATTTAAAGAATATATCTCAACAGAAAATCATTGGTTTCAAGACATTGTCAATACTGTGAATAAACAGTCAAACATACTGTGGAATTTTATCACTGAAAATCTGGATTTGAATACCCATTTCCAGGCTTCAGAAACTAGACTGGGCCTTGTTAATGAGGTTCTTATTCATCATAAGAATCTGGCTAGAGAAAAAAAATGAGACTTAATGAGATCCCTGAGTCAACAGAAAGCGGTTACTGCACAAGATTAAAAGTTTCTTGTTGAGTGGACTGGCAAACCTCAAGATGAATTAAAGCTGGAAAGGGTATATCACACTTTGGGACCTCCCTCCCATGGAGGAATACAAATCCATTGAGCAGTGTTAGTCAACTTTAATGTAAAGGAGCAATTTTACATAGCTTATGTTATGGTAACAACATAGTATATGTGAATAGGGCTATTGTGCAGTAAAAAGAGGAAGGAGGAATTCCTTTATGCCAGCAATTAAATTAGGGTTCAGCTTTTGCTCCGTATAATATTTAAAGTATTTGTTCCATTAGGTGTGAAAACATTTGCTGACCTGGAAGAAGCAATAGATGTCATTTTAAATTCATCCAAGTTTTCAAGGTTTGAAGTCAGCATCAAAATAAGTGATGCAACATGTTGGTACCATTCAAGATGAACAGCAGATACCTTCACCAAACAGGAAGTCAAGACTGGAGCCATTTCTTCTCATTAAATAAGTCAGTGTTAAGAGAGAATAATGCGAAATATAGATGCGAGATGACATGAAAACAGTCCCTTAATGTAGGTTTGAGCATGTCCAGATTTTTGCCTCATATTTTTGATTTGTTTCTCATACAATTTGTGATTTTGTAGCAAATCACTACAGACTGAAGTCATTAAATAATGGTAGACATTTGAGTTTCAGACTTCATATCCTTCAGAAAATGCATGCTAACCCATGTCCTGTTGTTCTAGTGACTAAGTTTATAATGGTAATATTTAAAATTTGTCACTATTTTGGGTCCTTTGACCCCCATAACTTTAGGCTTTGTCCAAATTTCCTGTGCTAAGAGGTTGAGAGGTATGGTACCAGGCTAATGACCACTAGGGCCTTTTTAAGCCTAGTCATGCATTCCAACTGTATGACAAGTTCTGGTATCCATAAGTGTAAGCAAGGGCTTGGTTGATGAAATATTTACAGGCTGCCTGTATCCAGTAGAGACACAGGTGTCAAACCAGGGATGAATTTCCTGCTCCCCATACAATTGTCCAAGTTACACTTGAATTGGGTTAGGGAGGGACTCTGCTTCACATGGATGGTAAGCCTGTTCCAGAGAAACAGTAGTCTCTGGGATACATATGAGTCCCTCCAGAAGGTTGTATTTATATCACTGGAAAGGTTTATGCCTTTAGAATGAAAAATTCTGGCGCTGTTTGTTTTCTGAATATGCAGGAAGCCCTTCGGGGTCGGGTCTGTCAATGCTTGTATGCCGGGCATAGATCTCCACTTAACAGCCTGTATGAGACAGAATATGGGGCTAGGTCTTTGAGGCAATCTACATAGGCCATATTTAATATCTGTATTCTTTTAGAGAGGAATCTCTGTGCATGTTCCAGTTGTTGCATGTGCCTCGTTAGGTACATACCAAATGAGGCATCGCACTCGATGATAGGTCTGATGAATGACTGGAACAATGATTTCCTTGGACCTAGATGCTATACCTTTGTTTATAAGTTGAACAACATAGAGTGACTTCCTCACTACTATAGACCCATGATTGGGTTGGGTCCAATTTTTGGAAGATTCTTCTGTTATTATTAATCTTTTCCATGATAATTCTTTCCATGGCTTTGCATATGAAACTAGTGAAATTTATGAGTCTGTATTCAGACATATAAAAAAATTCAAGTTAGTTAATAGATGTAATTGATTTACTGTTGTAGCCACATTGTGTAGTCTAGATTGGAGTTGGCTTAATTAATGGTGTACTAAATAATTATAGGTTCTAGATAATTACAAGAAAATCAATCTGTAGACCATTACTAGCCTTGCCAAGAAAAAAAATTCAGAAGTTCCCTCTAGCTTCAAAGAAGGTAGGTCAAGACAGAGCAGGAGAGAATTTGAGGCTGCCCATTCAATTATCTAAATAAACCTTGAAGGTGGCAAGGGTGCTACTCTGCTTGAGAAGTATTAGAAGTGTATTCCAGAGGTGAGGGATAAATTGGGATATGAATTCATCACACCAACATTATTTATCTGTGATGAAGGTTTAGTTCCTTTAAATGGGTATTTTGGCATTATTGGCCAATTGTCCATTAAAATGACGAAACAAGTCATGGGAATTCGGAATCGCCAATTAGCTGAAACAGCTGATGTTCATAAGGGTCATTTGCATATATCCCATGTGCCTCTGTTACAATTTATTTATCACCATCCTTTGATCAGCATATCAACAACACCATTAAAATAGTCAATAGAAAAATAGGAAGCCTATATAGAATTAAACCTTTCCTAACCTCATCATCCAGAGCCAAGATTGCCCACTCCAATCTTTTGTCAACTCTTCTTTATGCTTAACAAACTAGCTCCTTGCTACAACAACATTGCCCGTTTTGCCACTAGTAACCCTTTTAGAACTCATCACTGTATTGACCTGAAACTTCTTGGCTGGACATAGATCTCCATGACAGAGTTCTGTTAATCCCACAACTCACTGAGTGCCCATAAAATTCTATACCAACCCAATACTCCTTTGCTCTTCCAGTAAACTTATGGCTACTATAACAAAGACTAATAATTCTGCTGGTGAGTCTCTATAACTAATATTTTTGAGGACACTGATCTGCTTTTAGCTCTACCTTACCACATCTCTGCCTCTTTAAACATAAAATCAAAGAATTTCCTCTCCTCTCTACTACTACTCTCTCCTTTCCTACTACTTTACTTTTCTCTCTTCTCTCTTTACTCTTCAGTCTATCTTCTTAGTTTTTTTTTTTCTTTTCTTCTTTCCTCTCTCTTAATCTCTCTCTTTTTCCTTCTCTTCTTAAACTGCTTCCTTCCTCCTATCCTACTATAGTGCTTCTCAGTCCTTTTGACTGATGTGTTCTATATAATATTATGTCAGTTTTGCTCTCTGTTTTGATGTTCTTGTTCTTGATGTTATTACAGCTAATAATGTTATTCTTAGAAATGTGATTCTCTTCATGTGTATATCTGTTATTGGGTACTATATTTTGTAAAATAAATAATAAATTAAGTCTTTTTTGAATCTAAAATCTCCTAACCACTGTCAATTTGACTTTGTCTAAGGAAATTCCTGCTTCTTTAACCTCATTAAAACTTTGAAAAAGTAAATGAAACAGAGGTAGGTCGGGATCAGGCACCTAGGCAGTCAGGCATTTCCCTGTGATATATTTGGTTGGGGACACATGGCTGAAGTGGCATTCAGCTATAGAGAAATAAGGCTGTTGTGAATTCCCTGAGGGCAAGGAAAAGTATACACTGCCATGCCCTCAGCTTTAAAACCCAGTGCATGGGAGCAGAAAAAGCAATGAGTGCTGTGCCCAGTGTACAGTACATGCTTATGTAACTACAACATGTAGAAGTGTGCTGCAGCATGGAGCAAATTCTGCATGCTACTGTAGTCACATTTATGCTCCAGTATGCATTTTAGGTAATGTTCCCTAGGCACTGCCAAGGAGGTAGTGGTCCATACACACCATTTATAAAGGCACTGCCCATTGTGCACTGCATTATTACTGCCACTGACATACCCACTGGCCAGCCTGCTGCTGATGTCTGCCATATTACCTACTTTCTCATGTTCCATTGGGGGCTATGGACATTATTTCCCACTATGCATTTGGTTATTGAAGTTATGGGCATGGCACTGCATTCTTCTGTTTGTCCACAGGGAATTCACAACAACCATATTCCTCTGCATCTGAATGTCACTTCAGTCACGTGCCCCCAACAAAATGTACCATAGGGAAATTTCTCATTGCTTAGGTGCCTGAACCTGAGGTAAGGCACTGATCTCCCTGGGTCACTTTCAGACTTGTTACCCATATATGTATGTATGTATAAGTGATTAAGTAGTCATAATACCTATGGCATAATACCTACAGCTTATGTGAAGTCGACTAATTGTAGTGTCTGTGGATTAACCAGTCCAGGAGAAAGAAAAAGAGTTTTTTTAATATTTTTTAAGAAGTATCAGCCAACAACAGTGGTACTACCAGAGACACATTTATGTGTCTATGAAGATAATAAAATAAAAAATGGAAATGTTTTACTGGTGGCTTCTGCTAATTTTGAATGTGTGAAAAATAGTGGGAATTGCTTTGTTGATATCTAGAAATAGTCAAATTTAAATAATGGAAACTATAACTGACCCTCATGGGCTAGTTCAACTCAGTGAATTCTGGAAATATGCCTCTTATTGTCAGTACAATTTATGTCCCACCAAGGAATAGCCATTGGGGGAATGCATCAGCTCATGATGCAGACTGCACCAATTCAGGAAGGGCAGTGTTACTTAAGGGAAACTGGAATTTATTATTTAAATAGACAGATATGGATTCTGTGTCCAGAAGGGTAAGGCTTTCATCGGCTGAGAAATGGGTTAGGCTTGCAGATAACACTTTACTCAGATCAAAGTGAGACCTAATGAGGTACTTAATTTTGAGATAGTCATCAAGTTAGACTACAGATGGGATTTTAGCAAGTGAAGAATTTGAATATTTGGAATTTAGGCACAACTAGTTTATCATATTTGCCTAGAGACTAATCTTTCCTAAATCATTATTTCCAAACGTGTAGAGATTACCATTTTTTACTTGGTGTAAGATATTATTTCAGCAACAACTTTTGAGTATTAAGGTTTAAGTAGTAAATCAAAAGAAAGATTTTTTAAAAAGAAGTTTGACGTAAGCAAATATATGAATGAAGTAAGAAAGAAGGAAGAGAGGTACTGGTGGACAGTTCAGAGTTTAGGTTATTTCAAAAGAAAGGAAATAGTTTATCTGATTAAGACAAAAATGAATATAAGAAATTACACTTTCAAAAAAATTGATTAAGGACTACTTTTGCCAATACCCTGAATGCTTAAAGTCACTGGTGGTGAGGCAAAGGCAACAAACGATTGAGAAATTGTTTCCTAATACAAGAGATGAGAAAGGAAGGAATGACAATTATCTCTTCTAAAGTAATAAGGATTTTTAAGACCTGTTATCAGGGATTCTACACTACATAAAATGACCTTGATGAAAATATGGTCATTATAGACAGGCCTTGAAACTAATATGGCACTGGTAACTCTTCCAGAGGGCATATTCCATCAGTTTAAAAAAAATCGAGTAGTTAACATTTTACATTTGTGAATACAGTGCATACTTTGTATCAATCTATATATCAAGAGAATTCTTGATGCTTTTGTCTTGGTGATCTACAGAACACACAACTGGAGCCTGGTTTTGTGGTGCAGAGGGACAGAGCCCTTTACTGCAACTTAGGTGATTAAAGTTTGCTAATGGGGCCAAACTGCTGGGGTATCCAGGCAATGAGGGAGTGGAATGAACGGGTGTGACCCACTTACCTCTTCTCAGGGTGGGGAGGGTAGTGGACACTCAATGAGCACATGAGGAAGTAAGATTTTTCTAGTAGAAACAGTGGAACCATTTCCTGTGCATGAGGAGAGGGGAAGAAGCTTCTTGCTGGCAACTTCCCTTGCAGGTAGTCCACTGCATGTCCACCCCAGGCCTTGCATGCTGGACATTTGCAAAGACAAATGATGAAAAAGTCTCAAACTATCCCAATGGCTGCCTCAGTGATGACCTCTCTCTGTCACCCTTTTCCATGTGTATGGGGAATGAATGGACTGATTGGCAAGGATGGAATTGATGGCTGACAGGCAGTGTGGACAAAGAATGATTGAAAAACAGTACATGCAACAATATTTTCCTTAAACCTATTTTAAGGGGGTGCTACCAGCTTTTTGTGATGTGATGCTGCTGGCTTCTTTTACTAGAGCCAGAGTAGTGTTGTTACAAGTGGAAAAACAAGAAAAGCTTGAATGTTGAGGGAACAGAAGGATTCCAAAATTTTAGCTTCGATCTCTTCCAACAGGATAAGAGAAATTCTCCCCAGACTAATAGAGACAGGGCAGAAAGGGTTTACTAAGGGGTGGCCAGTAGAAGAGAGTGTTCGTGGTAGCTGAGGAACTTTATTATTTAAGGGGCATAAGAAAGCTGGGACCAGGCAGGGATTGACTTTTTTGACATTTGTAAGGCATCTGACATGGTTGATTTTGGAATTTCTGTTTAGAATTTTGAAAGAGACAGACATGGAACCAAGGCTTAGGAGAGGGATCAAAACAAAGTATGACTCCCTTGAGGTGATAATATAATAGATAATAAGTGATTATATTATATTGGAAAGGGTACCTGCAAGTGGGAAATCTTTATGTTGTTTGTGGATGAATGTATGTTGGCAATGGATAGGCTAGATCTAGTGATGGAAGAAGAATTTAGAATTAATTAGTTCATAGGTTCATAGGTGTGTACTAGGCTAATGGCCATGGAGCCTTTACAAGCCTAGCCCATAGGATTACCCTGGCATCGTGCCACCCGACCTTAGTTCCCAGTGCCTCTGTCAAGTAAAGCCATTGGAGTGATCCCTGGGGTGAATTTTCTATTTCCCATCCACTCATCAAGATTTCTCTTGAACAGGGCCAGTGAGGTGCTCTGTTTGACATATATGGGAAATCTATTCCTAAGCATGGGCAGTCTCTGGGTTATGAACCTGTCCCTTCAGTAGACAAGCCAAAGGGCAGTGCGGAGAACTGATAATGCAAATAACCTGCTTTGAAGCGTAGGTATCTTCTGCAAGATTTCCTGATTGGGATATGCAGGTAAGCTTCTTTTAAATCTAGAGTTGCCAACCAGGCATCTTTGCCTAGCATAGGACCTAACTGGTGAAGAGTCAGCATCTTGAATTTTGGAATATCCAGAAAGGTGTTTAGAGTAGACAGGTCCAGAATTGGACGCCAAGATTTGTCTTTTCTGGGTACCAGGAAAAGCCTGGAATAGAAACCTTGTCCCTTTTCCTCTTCTGGTACCGGTTGAATAGCCCCCATGTTTAAGAGGGAAAGTACTTGTTTCTGAGCCTCTGCCCATTGATTTGGGGGCTGGTCTGGCCACCCGTTTGGGGATGGCAACATGTAGAAATGAAATCTATATCCCTGGGACACTATGTTTAAAACCCATTTGTCCTGGGTTATGAGTTCCCGTTTTTTTTTTTTTTTTGCAAGAAGAGCAATCTTTCCCCACCAAAGGGGTAACTGAAAGGTAAGTGCTTGGCAATTTTAAAGGAAAATCATTGAGACTGTTTACCATGGGAGGGGGTGTCTTATTATTTCCAGATTTGGAAGTGGATGCCCCCCATTGCTTAGTTCTGAGAGTCCCTTGGGACTGAAACCTGGTGCTTTTAGTGTGTCTGGGTTTGGTTTGAGAGGATCTGGAAGGAGCTGGAAAGGACCAATTCTTAGTAGGCCAGTGCCTACTAAATCTTGGAGGTTGCACTTGTAACAAATCTTCTACAGTTTGCATAGATTTACCTTTATCTTCCATCTTTTTAAGAACTTCTTCAGCCTTGCTGCCAAACAGGCGGTCCTGATTTTAAAGGAGCGTCCAACAATTTTGCTTTAACATGATCAGGCAGAGATTGCTCCTTAAGCCAAGCATGTCTTCTAAGCACAGACCCAGTAACCGTAGCTCTGCAAGAGGCCTCTGAAGAATCAAAACCACATTGCAAAGTATGTTTTCCAACTTGTTCAGCAGAATGCAATAAATCCTGTGAATCATTATTTTCAACACAGTCAGAAATCAACATCAGTTTCTGTTTAAGCAGTCCCATAATATGCTGTTGATATTTTAGCATATGAAATTGGTAGTTTAAAGCCCTGATTGCCAAGGTTGCAGAAGTATAAACCTTTTTACCCCATCTATCCAGCGCCCAAGAGTCTCTATCAGAAGGGCTAGGATTTTTAGCAGTAGAAGCCTTAATGCCCTTGAGCCACTGAGAAATGGTTTCTCGATCCGCAACAGGATTTTTGAAAAGGAACTTGTGGGACTCAGGAACCCTGTAATATCTGTCAGGTTTACTAGGAGCTGGTGCCAGGGAATCAGGAGCCATACTGGATTCTGAAAACACATCAACAATGTCTAGAACAGGAGGTATAGCCAAAGGCCTATGCTGAGGTAGAAGAAGGAAATCCCTAAGCCTCTTTTTAGATTCTGAAAATTCCTGACTTTCCCAGTGGAAATGCTCCCTTAAGGTATGTAAAGTTTCCCCAAAAGAAAAATCCTCAGGAGGGGAAGCAGAGGGAATGGAATCCTCTGCACCAGAATCCTCATAAGTAGGCATGGACAAATCCAGGTCCTGATCAGAAGATTCATAGTCAAGCTCAGTCCTAGGCCTCTTAGAAGGGGGGAGGTTGACTACCTCTGACTAGAGTAATAAGATCTTCAGCCATTTTGATCATTTGTTTTTTTAGGCATAGGGGCCTGAACATGTGGCCTGGGCTTCGTTTTTTTAGACATAGATCGACATTTAGGCCGTAGAATAGAAGGTGGAGTCGGTTTAATATGCAAGTCTGTAGGCCTGAAAACACCCTCAGAAGCTGGTGCCTGCACAGCGGCTCCGGACCCAACCATGGTAGATACATCTGTGGGTTCCATAGGTGAAGCATCTCACAGCATACCGGACTCCGAATGGGTCTCAGCAGAGGCCTTAGAGTCAGAAGTAGGGGGTATCAGGGGCTGCAAAAGCACCTCGCTGAGTACCGGCGAACTGGCGACTGGCTTAGGAGAAACGTTGTCATCAGTTTTGGACCTCAACAGCCTGTCTCTGTCTTTTTCTGTGCATTTTTTCAGAATTATGGAAGTTGGATGGCTAACTAACGCCATTTCTGTATAATTAAACTGAAAACCGAAATATTTAGAGGTAAAAATGTACCGACGACGGGCAGTGTGCTGATTAAATAAAGCACAAAGCCGACAGCAAGGTACGTCATGGTCAGGCCCTTGGCAAGGAATACAGTACAAATGAAAATCTTTATGAGGTATTTGCTTCCCACAAGTAATGCAATTATTAACTTTTACTGATATAGGTAAGGAGCAAAAAAAAGTTTCCCAAGTGGGGGTACTTAGGTTTAAGTTGAAGACTTCAGTTCTGAAACTCGAAAATGAAAATTTCAGGAGTTGGACGACCGGCACTTGTGAACTGCTTCTGCTTCGGGCACTGCATGGCAAGAAAGACTGATTTAATGGCATCGGCTGCATGTTTTATACCCCTGACAACCTGACGTCATGGAAGAAGGGACAGCAACCGACGCAGGACCCAAGACTTTGTTAATCAGGCCGACTGAGGGCAACCTGCCAGCAGATTACCCTAATGTAATGACTGCAGCAGTGAAACACGAAGAACATGTTAAAAGTTATAATATGTATATGAAAAGAAGAACATTGTTAATGTTAAATAGTGTTATTTAAGGTACATGTTTGTACAGATTATTATTATATAACAAGGGCTGGCAACCTAAAGATAAAAATGTTTTGGTGATTTTGAGTGATGGCGGTATTATATGTTCTGAAATATTTGATAAAAAGGATATAAAAGGTAGCCCCATGGTGCTCAGAGATAAAGCCGTTACTGTGACCCAGACGATTCATGTTTGACTAGCGACACATGTGCTGG
>NC_056748.1:528071032-528083532 GCF_019279795.1 Protopterus annectens
GGTGTGAACATTAGCTTTAGATAATATTCACTTCTGATATGACACCCCCAACCCATGTAGAAAAGGGGAAAAACAGGTTATAGATGAACGGACTGATCAAATTTATAGACAATATAAAGCAGAGTTCATAAATATGCAAAGAAATCTATACAGAAAATCTAGCCAGTGCATTGATTAAAATCCTGTCCATAAAATGAAAACAGCAGGTTAGAGAAAATAAAATAAATAAAAATAAATAAATAAATAAATAAATAAATAAATAAATAAACAAAATCAATGAAATACTAACCGCAGCGGTCAAGCATATGCATAACATACATTAACTTCATATAGTGTGACAGTCATGTATTGCAGATTCAAGCTATGAATACATGAAGTTGAGTTACAAAACATTGTAAATGATAATGCACATGGAAATCTTACATCGTCTGGTAGGTTAGATGGGGACTGGCGACATACTGTTGTAAGGCTAAATGGTGGGGAGGAATGATGCCTGCATATTATTACTGTAGTGATGTAATAGACAGTAGGTAGAACTTAGGGGCTAATATTGCTGGGAAATTCAGTGCCAATTCTTGGAGCCTGCAAGAGACTGGACAGTTACAGGTTAATGAGAAGTATAGGAGGGCACACAAAATGCCATCTTGTTGACCCACCCTCTCACTTTTTATCATTGTGAGTGATTTCAATTTTTAAATGATTATAAATAAGAAATACTGCTGTAAAATGAAATGGTAGAAAATGTTTAGTTCAATTAGTCTAGTTAGAGGCTAAAGGTGGTTACAGTTATTTACTGCTGAATAAAATCCGTTCAGCCTTGAAATTATTTTTTTTGTCTTGTTCTGAACTGCTCATGTTTTAAACAGATTCACACACTTCAGGATAAACAAATGCAGTGGCATTCAAATAGTGTAGTATTTATTTAAAACAAAAAATATTTTAACATTAGCAACTGTTTCATTAACAAAACTATTTTAATAATCATTACAAATCAAATATTAGTATCCAGAGCCAAGAACATATTTGAAATGATGATTGTAAGACAAATTTGTCACACTTATCTGTCCATCCTGAAACATAAACACAAGAATCCAGAGTATAACCAGAAATGGTACTGATAGATGGTAATGATAAATAAACGAACAAACATACTCACATACATATGAAAGAACAGATGGGTATATTTACAGGTGGTAGAAGTGAAATTCTCTGAGCCTTAGTTGCCTGAAGCACAAGATGCAGATGAGCACAACTCCAATCATTATTTTCCATATGAAATAAATGCGCTTGCAATTTCTGTCTGTACAATTGCACTGATTCCCTTCTTTTGGGAGATTTATCCCTTCAGTTTGGTGCACTCGTAGAGTTGTCTTATAGAATTTTGGGAGGTGTGGGAAGCTTGCTGCTCGGTAAAAACACTTGCTGTTAACCTTTCATCCATCTTTGTTTTAGGCATTGTTTTTAGTGTTTTTGATTCTTTGGGTTTTGAATAAATCAAGACAGATATAGAACTTGAGAAGGTAGGATACCTACTGTTATGTCCCAAGGAGGAAAGTTCAAAATGGAAGTAAAAATCTTTTATTTTAAATCTACTCAAATATTTAAGTTGCACTTATAGTGACTTGTGTGACTAATCTTTTTTGTACTTTTCTGCTTTTTTTCATGTTTTAGCCAAAAACAGTTATCTGTTGCATTTTCTTTAGTTTTTTTCTGGGACCTTAGTTTTGTAGCTTCATTTCTTGTTGTGGGAAGATTGTGTATTACTACAAGATTTTAGCATCATTTACACATTATACTGCACTTCTATCTCCACAAATACAGTTACTTGTAAAAGCTAGTTGTCTGTATTTTGACCACTCTCTGGAACCTTAATCTTGTAGTTTCATTCACAGTTGTGACAGCACTGTGAAGTACTGCCAGATCAGAGCCTCATTCAGTCATTTATTACAGCATTTTTCCATAAACAACATTACTGGTGAATTTCTGCATAGTCTGGTGCCTTAATCTGTGTTGCGATTGCAATAATGGCAGCATTGTGAATTCTGCTCCAGGATTTATGCTTCAGTACTTTTGCAGCTGCTTATATTCTAGTTTTTCTGCTCGACTTTTATATTTTTCTTATCATTCACTTGATTAACGTTGCATTCTAGTGCCTTTCTGTTTACTTTGCTATAATGTTCCTCTTTTCTTTGTCTCTGCACCAGCCCCACAAAGATGTTAAGCTAAAGTTTCTGAAATTCTAACCTACCTGGTGTCATTGACCTGAAGATCATAGTCTTAGGATTAAAGCATCAGTACTGGCATTATTTGTTTGGACCCTCTCTAGAAACTCTGATATACTGAGCACAGAGTTTATTCAAGACTCTGAGAGGTGTGAAAAGCCCAGAACAAACTTTTATTTAAATTCTGATTGAGTATTTTAAGTTCCACTTATAATGAACTGTCTGGTGGTACTTTTTTATACTTTTCTTTGTTTTTCCAAGTTTTAGCCAAAAATGTTACCTTTTTTCATTTTTTACTTTGTTCTGGGACTTTAGTCTTTTAGTTTCATTTGCAGTTGTGGGACAATTGTATATTACTCCTAAGATATTAGCGTTGTTTATACATTATAGTTTAAACCATGTCTCGGTAATGGCATAGATGTCCATACTCTCCAGAATGAAGAGAGATTGTAGGGTGTAGAATTACTTATAAAAGCTAACTGTTTATATTTTTCCCCAGTCTTGGGCCTTAATTTTGTAGTTTCGTTCACAGTTGTGGCAGAACTGTGAACTACTGCTAGATTTGAGCCTTGTTTACTACAGTATTTTTCCATAAAGAACATTACTGGTAAATTTCTGCATAGTCTGATGTCTTAGTCTATGGTAGGATTGCAGTAGTAGCAGTATTGTGAATTCTGCTCCAAGATTTGTGCTTCAGTACTTTTATAGCTGTTTATTTTCCAGTTTTGCTGCTAGAATTGTATATTCTGCTTATTTTTTGCCTGCTTAAAGTCACATTCCAGTGCATTTCTGTTTACTTTGCTGCTGTTTTTGCCCTGTTCATTGTGTCTGCCTCAGCTCCTACTGAGACATTATGCTAAAGTTTCTGAAATTCTAGCCATAGGACTGGAGCACCAAAATTGGATTTATTTGACAGGATCTTTCTCTAGGAAGTCCACTTCTTGTAGCTTGAATTTTTCTCACAACCTTTTCCTGTCATGGTTTTAAAAGGCTGTGTCTCTGGCTTCCATCCCATATGATAATCTGAATTTCAAAGACCTTTACTACTCTCTTTCATTGCTATGGTCTGTTGTGCAGTCATTTAAATTCTTTTCCCATCCATCATTTTCCATATATCCATAATACTAACTGCCCGCCCAGCAAATGAGCATTGTTCTTGAGCAGATTTTATCTATAAAACTACCCTTAGAACTGAAACTTGTAACTTAGTGTGGCTAAAACAAAGCTATTGTATGGAGACAAGCTTACAGCAGCTAGTTTATATGTAAACAACACTAATATCAAATCTTAGCATCATCTAACCTAGTCTAGTGCCAAGCCCCAGAAACCACACAAAGAGTCCTCAGTTTATACCGTACAGTAGCCCACCCAAATACTGGTCCGAACAACATAGATATGCAATTTTCAAATGTCACTGTAGCAAACTTGGTAGATATGGGCATCCTGTGACATTGTAGCAAATGTGCTGTGCTCACAGACAACCAATTAAACTTTAAAGAAACACACACAGTATGCAAAAAATGCACATACACAATTTCATTGGAGACAAAAATCTGAGATACACACAAGGTTGTCAAGAACATGCATACTATATCCACCACACATAGTGTCCACCACATACATAGACCAAATTTTGCTGAAGCACTAAAACTCAATATTCCCAAACCTCAAAGACCTCCTAAACCTATAAAAAGCAATGTCTATCCTCTTGAATCTCTAAAGCACTCACAGTAAGAAACAAACATATCACACATGCCTATAGCCAGTAGAGCCTCAAGAGCAAAGCTCATAAGGTAAGCAAACACATTACCCAGGGCACTTGTTGTTGAGGGCTCCATTGTATGACACACAGATGCCACACTCACCAGACTGAACAAGGCAAAGATAATGGTTAGTTTCTTATGCAGAGCCAGGAGACACAAAGTTATGCACATACTCAAGTCACTGCATCACAGGTACCAGTACAATTCTATCATTGTCCATGTAGAAATTAATAACCTGAGAAGTACCTCATTGGCTTATGTGAAGAGATACATTATTGATCTCTCTGAATATCTATCTCAGGCCTTGCACTGAGAAGAATTCTGCCTTCATCAAGAATGATACCACAATATGAACAAAAGTTGGTTCACCTCAATACTTTGTTTCTGGTGTCTTTGAGAATCATACTTACATGTATGGGTGGACATGGTTAACAAACCACGTTGCTTTGCAAAGGATGGTCTGCACTTGTCCCCACCCAGGCATTCGAATATTGGCTAATACTTTAGCCACCCTATTAGGGCCTTTTTTAGGCAATGCCAAATTGACAAACCTGCTGACATAGTAAATAAAACTCAAATAAACATAAAGGTGTTACTGCTCAATGCTAGAAGCATAAAGAAAAAGAAATCAACACCCTACAAGCTCTCCTCACTCTGGAGCGTATATGCATGTGTGCCATTACTGAGACATGGTTTTAAATCTACAGAAAGTACTGTCACAATGCAAGGCTTCATTATCTTCCACACATTTAGACCATCAGCTGCACAGACAGGGACAAAAAGTGGAGGAATCTTGATCTACAGTAGCAGCAAGTATACCTCTAGGTCAGTTAAACAGGGTGATGCCCTGGAGTTTATGCACATGCAACTCACCAGAGACAAAGTCACATACCATATCCTAGCAAGCAATAGATCACCCTGTATGTCCCAAGAATCCAATAGCTTGTACCTAGACCTACTGGAGACTCTCACCATTAAACCAAATAGGCTATTCATGGGAGACTTTAATTACCTCACAATAGACTGGGAAAAATATACTGCCTCAGATTCTCAGGCACAATGATTCCTGGACTTGATTAACACAAATACTCTTGGCCAGGGAGTGTGCAAATTCACCAGAGGTTCAAATAGATTGGACTTGGTACTCACATTATAGAAGAGTCCTACCCCCTCATGTCACTTCCTCAGTGGTGATGTCTATTAAGTAAAAATCTACTTGGTAATCCCAACAAACCCTATAACAGTTAGCAGCTATTCCAAAGTAAACTACATCCTATTAAGTGATAGTTTGTCAAACTTCAGTCCCCCTCTTAACCCTGGTTTCACAGCAACCTATGCAGAATTGTAAACAGAGCCCCTATACAACAATGTAAATGACTGTATGTAGACTACTGAACCTACTAGAAGTAAGCTCAAAACAAACTCTAAATACAAACCACACTGTTGGGATCCTAACTTTAATAATGTATATAAAAAATGGAAAAAGTCATGGTTAAAATCAGGAAGAGCAACTTCCATTATGATAACAGCTCTCTAATTTAACTAAACAGGAAACTAAAACAGCTAATTAAGTCCAACAAGGCCAATTACAAAGTCAAGATAGCCTCACAGGCTAAAGAAAACCACAATGCCTTCTACAGCTATGTTGTAACCTCAAAATCAGCACACAGCACTGTGCTGAATTGGTGGTCAGTGGTGTCACCTTCACTGAGCAGAGAGACATAGCAAATATGCTGGCTGACAAATTCAGCTCATACTTTATCCCCCTATTCCCCCCAATGAAATACCTACTAGCATACCTCCCAACTATTAGCAGGGAGGAGGTCCTGGCAGTGCTTGCTTATGCCAAAAACACAGTCTCATGGGCCTTGAAAATATCCTGGGATGCCTCTCTTAAGTAGCTTGAAGCATGACCTGCAGCAGTTATCCTACTTCATAAGAGTGGTCTATCAACTGACCCCAAAAACTATAGACCAAGTAGTCTGACTAGTCTAACATGTGAAACCATAGAATGAAACTTCATGGAAATGATCAACAGACATAGGCAACCTTCAGACATTGGACCCAACCCAATTTGGCTTTGTCAAAGGAAGATCTTGGAGAAATTCACCAAGGCAGTGGATGAGGGAAAAATGATGCATGCCACCTACCTGGACCTGACCAAGGTGTTCAATACAATACTCCTCTTGGCAATAGTTGAAAAAGCCACAGATAGCACCCAGGAAGTCAGGATTGATGAAACCACCCCCACTAAGACTCTGGTCACCTGTAGGGTAACTCAGTATTTCATGCCAGGACTTCTACTATATGGTATCTACTTCTTGGAGGTAAAGGCTAATGTCAAGGGCCCTTGGTTGACCAAGTTCACAGATGACTGCAAATTGGGAGCTATCATAGATTCCCCATGACACAAACATTTTATAAGAGGATCTAACACAGACAAAGGAATGCTGCCAAATTCATGGTTTGATGATGTGAGGTATTGCCAGCTATGCCAGGAGAAGTAGGGCAGTGGATGTCTAACATATGCCGGCATAGCTAGCTGTTGTTTTGTAAAGAATTATACACCATTTGTATATCAAACTGAATTGTACAGGTGCTCATGTTGAAAATGTATTTGTGTAGCTGCTTGTGTTAAAAAATGTACCAACAGTGCGTCCTACTGGACAGAAAAAAGAAATATACCTACAGGTCAGAATGTATTACAACTTTTGAAATTAATATTGTAACAGAGGATACTGGAAGAGAAAAGCTTAATTTCAGTTCAATTAACTTCCAAAAAACTGTCTGAAATTAAATTACCTGGTAGGCCATAAAGACTGTATCTTACAGTTCTGATTGCAGCCAGAGACAAAATGTCTGTAAAAAACAAGGACTAGGAATCCTGCTGTGTTGTCCTTGGCAGTGAAATTGCTACCCTGGAAGGATGGAAGTGTTGAAATGGTTTTATGGCTTCCAGATGCTATAACACATCTTAGCAAAGCTCTGTCTATATGGCAACACATACGTGTGAGATTCTAGTTCAGTTTCTATTAAAGGGGGGATAGTATGGGAACCAGAAGTCAGATGACCAGATGTATGTGATGTCATTCTGTAATCCAGCACAGAAAAACATTTTTAATAATAGATAAGATAGAAGTCTCAGAGCAGTCTGTTTTTGAAACCTGACGTAGAAGGATCACTCATCCACTTCATCTTGCCTTGCTTTAGTAAGTAACCAGGTAATAGTAATTATTTAGATCAGTCAGGAAAATATAGTGAGATAAGTTAAGTAGTATTTCTCTGTATCTGTGTGAATCTATTCATCTATGTCATTTTAATATTTCCTGTGATTGAAACTCTGGTGTTAATTGTAAATAGATATTTAGTATTTTATGTTATTTTATTATTTATTATTAAATATATTTAAAATTTCATTCTGGCTTGTCTTTTAGAGAATATTTTAATCTCTGAAAGTACTTATATTTATTAGGTGACACATTGCCCACCCCTGAAAGCCTTACTGTTAGGTCAACGTTACCATTTGCATTAATATTAATTTTACTCAGTATAATTGGGTAACCTTGTAAGAGCCTTAGAGTATCTGGCTTTGTGTGTCCTGGTGGCAGTAACTACCTTATAGTCTGGGCAGAGGGGCATAGCTAGCAAACCTGTGCCAGACTTTCTCAGGTTGTGTGTGTGTGTGTGTGTGTGTGTGTGTGTGTGTGTGTGTGTGTGTGTGTGTGTGTGTGTGTGTGTGTGTGTGAAAATCCAATCTCAAGAAGTGTGTGTGTCAGCTACTTGGAGCAGGAATACAGAACACTAGTTTAAGAGAGGGTGGTGGAGGACTTAGCCTGGGACACTTGGCTGAGGACTCAACTCTATAGCTGTGCCAATGGGGAGTCTTACTGGAGAGAGAGAGAGAGAGAGAGAGAGAGAGAGACATCCCTGTGTGCTCGTAAGGGAACATGTGCTTGGTGCAGACAGCTGTTCACTGGTGTCACTAGTGAGGATCAAGGCTCCTTGATTACTGGCCTAGAGGAGGGGATGTCACATATGGATTAAAACTCATTGCAAAGAAGTTCATTATATCACATTTTAGGAACACAGACACCCAATCTAATTACTCCATTGATAACATACCCCTAGGAGTTGACCTAATTGCTGGAGATATGGGGACATATGTAGACAGTAATCTAGCCTTTGACAAATATGTGGCTAAGGTGGTAAGAAAATCATTCTGTTGCCCAACTTGTAAGCCATCCAGGTCCAAGGAAGTCAAAGTGCCACTTTATTCAATCCTTATCAGACCAATCATTGCATATAATGCTCCCTTCAGCTGACCAGACATATGAAACAGGTGGAGCACCCACAAGGGTTCCTTACCAGGAGAATTCAGGGTTTAAACACATTGTCCTATATGGATTGCCTTAAAGCCTGACCTCTATACTCGGTCTCCTACTGGTAACTCAGAGACGATCTATGCCTGACATACAAGGCATCCTCAAATCCAGCTCTTCTGAACCTTTCGCACATCTGCAAAATAAACAGCATCAGACTCACTCGATCCAAGGATTTAAACTTTTCTTGTGTCATAAATAGAACATGTTGCTGAAACAGATATGTGTTGAAGAGGATCTCCATGCTCTGAAGGAGGGTCCCCATCCATGTGAATCAGAGTCCATGCCTAACCCTATTTAAGCATAACATCGACCAAGGGATGACTAATCAGATATTTTCCCTGGATCTGACTCCCATGTCTCTGAATGACAGAGGCAGACAGTAAATATGCCCAAATAACATAACCCACCCATACATACACATAACCTTTAGAAACTTCCTAACTAACCTACCCCTCCTAATAAAAGTCCATGATACATAGGAACACAGTTGGATTGGGTTGGTTGGCTAGGCTAATAAAGGCCCTCGTGGTCATTAGCCTAGTGTGTGTGTATATATATATATATATATATATATATATATATATATATATATATATATATATATATATATATATATATATATATATATATATGAACCTATGAACCTATGTCCTCTACCTATGAGGTATGACTACACCTTCAGAAGAATGATGGGCTTTAGTATTATGTCAGCTTAGATGGATGACAACTAGATTTGTGTAGAGCCAGATGTCCTGACAAAATATGCTATATCCCCTGAAGAAGGAACTCATGCCAGAGGAATACTCTCCAGATCGACTTATCCAGACTACTGGCTTTTAGAGGCATTCTGATGAGTGTCTGAGGTGACTCCTCTCCAGGCAATTTTAACAAAGGAAGAATAAAGTGTTTTGAGCTAAATTCATTGGTGCTACTAACATTTGGTGCTGTCATGAAACATTAACTGACTAGAACAGAACAAAAGTATGAAGTCCTACAAATAAGAAATGTTAAACATATTTCCATAGAAATAAATGTTATTTATACTTTACTTTGTTGGGAATTATGTGCCTTTTTGCTATGTTTTTCAGTCTTTATAAGTATACTTTTAGTATATCAGAATTCATAGGTTTAGGTTCATAGGTTCATAGGTAAGTACTAGGCTATCTGCCCAAGGGCATTTAAAAGCCTAGCCAGAATATGTTGGCTTTTACCACCCCCTTCGATTAGTTCCCTGTGCCCCTGTCCAGCAGGGTCATTAGTTCCTTGTGCCACTGTCCAGCAGAGCCACTGCAGTGATCCCCGGGGTAAATTTTCTGTTTCCCATCCATCCGTCAAGGTTTCTCTTGAAGAGTGTTAGTGAGGGGCTCTGCCTGATATATATTGGAATCCTGTTCCAAAGCATGGGGAGTCTCTGGGACAGGAATCTATCCCTCCAGCATGTCCTACTTATCATTGTGGTGAGGTTTATATCTATAGAGCGTGTGGCTCTCTGGGATTTGTTTTTTTTTTAAGTGGAGCATGTCCATCAATTCTGGGTTGGACATGGCCTTGTATGTCAGGCAGAGATCACCTCTGAGTAAGCGGTATGCAGCTGAGTACAGCTGGAGTTTCTTGAGTTGAGCTGCATAGGGCATCTGTTTGAGGCCAGTAATCCTCTTGGTGAGGTACTTTTGTGGTCTTTCCAGCTGTTGCAGGTGCTTGTAAGGTACATCCCAAATGGGGCGTTGTATTCTATGATGGGTCTAATGAGTGATGAGTCGAGAGGCACAATAACCACTTTTGTTCTAGATGCGAAACCTTTTGTGATTAGGTGGGCCCAGGGTTGCCAGATTTCCGGCAACCCAGGTAGGGACAAAAAAAAATAGAAGGTCTCTCACGAAGTGAAGACCAAAAAAAAAAAAAAAAAAAGGTCTTTAATGCGGAACATAGTTCCGCATTAAAGAACTGAGCTAGCTCACTCTGCCTGCAATAAACACTGAGCTTCTCGTGTTTAATGCATTGCAGTTCCGCATTAAACACGAGAAGCTCCGTGTTTAGCGCTTTTGATTGGCCAGTACCGGCATATGGGCCAATCAAAAACAGGCTTCGTGTTTTAGGAACACAAACTCCGTGTTTAGCAATTTTGATTGGCCCGTATGCCAGGTATCGGGTCAATCAAAAAAACAAAACAAAGTGGAGGCTGGCCGGGATTTAAACCGGCAGGGCGGGACTCGGGATCAGGCTACTGATCTCGGGACAGTCCCGCCCAAATAGGGACGTCTGGCAACCCTGGGTGGGCCACATAGAAGGATTTTCTAACCACCTTTTCAATATAATTATCAAAGGAGAGATTACTATCTACTTGGGTCTCCAGATCCCTTATTACATTTTCCGTATTTAGGGGACTACCACCTATGTGGTAGTTTGTGGGTACTTTGTTTTTTCCAAAGGGGATGACTATGCACTTTTTGGCATTTAGTTTGAGGCCATGATTTTGACACCAGGTACCCATCTAAGTGAGACCCTTCTGGAGGGTGTCTGTATCAGCCAGGGAATCAGTTATGGCCCCTAGTTTCCAGTCGTCTGTGAACTTGGTTAGCCATAGTCTTCCTATGCTTTCCTGTACCTCTGAGAAGTATATACCGAACAGGAGGGGCCCTATGACTGAGCCCTGGGGGATGCCACTTGTAACTGGTTTAGAGTCGGACATAGAGCCTGCAACTCTCACCATGTGGGTTCTTTCCATGAGCCAGTTGGCAACTCATCTCATGATGTAGGGGTTTATGTTCAAGCTGGTGAGCTTGTCTATAATATTAGAATGGGGAATGGTGTCAAAAGCCTTTGTGAGTCTAGGTAGGCTGTGTGGACCTCCTTTCCCTCATCTCATGCCTTGGTAACTGTCTCAAAGATGTCCACCAGGTTTAGGAGGCATGATCTGCCCTTAACAAAGCCAAACTGGGTAGGGTCCAAGGTTTGGAGGTTCCCAATGTCTCTGTTAATGAGTTCCATGATGATGCACTCCATAGCCTTGCAGACCAGGCTAGTCAGACTTATAGGGTGATAGTCCCCGGGGTCCGTTGTGGCTCCACCTTTGTGGACTAGGATAGCTGTTGCTGTGCGCCATTCTGTGGATACGTAGCCTGTAGAAAGGCTGAGTTTGAACAGTGTGTTTAGGTGAGGGGTTAGTTCATTTTGGAGCTCTTGTAAGACACAGCCTGGGACACCATCCAGTCCCATTGAAGCTGTGTTTTTGGCATTTGATAAGGCTGTTTTAACCTGTGTGTCAGTGATTGATGGGGCCCTACATTCTTCTGGTATGGTTATCGGCTCTTTAGGGGGTGAGAGGGCGGTGAAGTTTGCACTAAACCTGTCTGTCAGAATGTTGGCAATATCGTCGGTTCAGTGTATTTTGTGCCATTCTGCACTAACTCAGAGCAGATCTGAGAGTTTCCACTTAGGTTCTTGACATAGCTAAAGAATGCTTTGTGGTTATCATTGCCAATTTTTCTTTCGAAACTAGCCTTGGATGATTTAATATGGGATCGTAGTTTCTTGCTGATACTGATCAGGGATGTCTTTCCTTCTTGGGATTTTACTCTTTTTCTGTACTAGTTTCCTCCTTCTGTTGTGTAGCTTGTTTATGGCAGGGGTCCACCAGACTGGTTTCCTTTTCTTAGAGGAGTGATTCTTGGTTTTACTTGGGATAGCACGATCCATGCATTCCTGCAGATGCTCATAGAGTGCCTTTGTAAAGGCTTCAGCCAGCTTGGACAGGATTGTCCTTAAGCATGGGAGCTGTGAACCTTTCCACCTCAGTCTTAAGTAACGTGAAGTTTCTTTTGAAAAGTTTTTCACAGTGGTTTCCTTGATTGGGGGTGGGGGTGGAATGTGGACATCCAGAGTGATTAGTCTATGGTCTGATCTAACCAGCGAGGGGTTGACCTCCGGTGTGGAACACTGGTTGCCCATGTTGGTGATGACCAGGTTCAATATGTTGTTCCCTCTGGTGAAGGTGTTGACTAGTTGATCTAGGGCATTCGAGTTTATAAATTCTAGGAAGCGTTGGGCAAGGGAGTTAGTACTTGAGTAGTTCTCCCAGTTTATGTTTGGGTAATTGAAATCACCCAGTATTAGGGTGTTTGGTAGGACCTTCA
>NC_056748.1:528088532-528106032 GCF_019279795.1 Protopterus annectens
GGCTTGACCACTCAGATGATATCTTAACCCTATACCTGTGCCAGTGGGGAGTTTTATTGGAGAGCTGGAGAAAGAGGGAGAAACCAGCCCGAGACTGACTGTTGATCTCTGTGTGCTCTTAAAGGAAATTGTACTTTACTGTTTGTGTACTTGTCATCCTCACAATATGCACATCCCTCACTGGTGCTAGTGGTGAGGATTGAGGCTCCTTAATTACTGGGGCAGTGCATGGGCAACACATATTAATTGTTTGGCAATGGTGGGATAGCCACATCACATATTAATTGGTTTATAGTGGTGAGTTAACCACATCACATATTAACTGGCTTGTAGTGGTGTGGATACTGATTTCCTGTAGCTGTGTAGAGTGATTACTGAAGGTGTTTGTACCGTCAATCAGTCACCCAGTGAACATTCAGAGTTCATATCACAATTGTTTTTTTTTGATTGCTTATTTAGTCAGGGAGAGCAGGCAAGCATGTCAGCAGAGGGGTATGGCAAGCTGACAAGGAGCCAGTTGGCTGAGATGTGCCAGGCTAAAGGACTGGTGCATGCCAACCTGACTAAACTTGACATGATTTCAGCTTTAGTCACAGCTGCATCACAGAAAAACAACCAGGAGGACAATCAGACTGGTCTTGGAGATGTACATCTCTCAGAAAATGTACATCTCTCAGAAAATGGACAGCTCAACCTTTCCACAGAGGGCTTAATAATCTGTCTGGATTTAAATAGACTTGAGTTGGAGGCCAAGCATTTGGAAATAAAAGCAGCAGAGAGACTGAGACACCTGGAGGCTGAGGAAAATGAGAAACTGCAATGTCTGCAGGCTGAGGAAAATGAGAAACTGCAATGTCTGCAGGCTGAGGAAAATGAGAAACTGCGATGTCTGCAGGCTGAGGATAATGAGAGGCAGAGGCAACATGAAAATGTTGTAAAAAATATTTGCTGAAATGTTTTAAGCTAACACTTGAAGCTTATTGAAAAAAGTTTTGTGAGCATAGATGCAAGGCAGATGAAAATTTGTTTGAATATGTTGCTGAACTAAGCACTTATTTTCATAGGTGGGTGAGTGGAAGTTGGATCACCACTTTTGAAGGGCTGGCAGAACTTTTGGTAAGGGAACAAGCCCTTAGCACTTTGCCTGAGGATATAAGAATCTGGTTAGCTGACAGACAATGCAATAATGTAGTTGAGTTGGGGAAGGAGGCAGACCTATACCTAGCAAGCAGGGCATCACTGCACAGGAAAGGGACATGCAGTCCTGCTCATGGGTCTAAGCGAACCTATGGTGGGCAGCCCAGACTGCCCCAACAGAGTCCACCAACAGCAGGGGAAGCCACCAGTCCAGGTACACATCCAGGACCAAGGGTTAAATGTTTTAAATGCAACCAGTGGGGCCATGTAGCAAATAGATGTCCAGGCAAACAAGGTGGAGAACAAAAGGTGGGAGAGCCAGTAAGTTGGAATGACAAAATGCCAACAGTAAGTTTTCTTGAGGCAACAAGGGTACCAAACTACCACAAGAGGTTATATCCTATCTTTGTGAATGGGAAAGAGGCTATGGCTAAGAGAGACACAACCTCTGACCTAACCATTGTGAAGCCTGCAATGGTTATAGAGGATCACTGCTTGCTTGGGCAGTCTACTCTAGTCAGAGCTTTAGGAGGGACCCCATTCCAAATACCTCTGGCTAGGGTTCACCTTGACTGGAGTGTGGAAAAGGAAGCAAGCAAGCAGGTGTGTTTAATGATATCCCTGCAGATGTCCTGATAGGGAATGATTTTGATAATGCAGTACTGTGTGTGCATGCAGTTACATGCAGTCAGGCTTGGAGACAAGAATATGGGTCTGGTAGCCTGCACACTTGCAGCCAGGACTGGTTAGGTGGTTACTTCAAGGAGGGAGCTATCCTGTAGCAGTGAGAATGAAGGTGAGCCACAGCTGCTTGTGGGGACTAATGTACCCTTGGACAGAGTGACTGCAAGGGCAGAGGTGAGTAGCAGTACCCAGGGTGACAGTGAGTCACTGCTGTCAGAGGATACAAGACTTCTTGTGGAAGGGGAGCTGGGAAGGGTTACTAAGAAAGAGTTGAGACAAGCTCAGTTCTCAGACCCTACATTACAAGGCCTGAGGGAGGTAGCTAGTGAGGCACCTGATTCTCAAGGGAAAGGGGAATCTGTATATGGGGACAAATGTTACTGTATAGAGAGTGGACCCCTGAAGGAGGGCTAGAAGGTGAGAGAATACAGCAGTTGGTAGTGCCCAGAGCCTACCATCTGTTACTTCTAGCCATAGCCCATGATATTCCCTCTCTGGGTCATATGGGCATAAAATGTACAAAGAGACGTATTATGCAGAACCTTTATTTGCTTGGGATTTCCAGAGATGTAACAGGGTACTGCAGGACCTGTGAGCAGTTCCAAAAGGTAGGCAAGGTAGGAGACAAGTTGAAATCTCCTCTGATGCCTTTGCCTGTGATTGAGGAGCCATTTCAGAGGGTAGCTATGGATATTGTGGAGCCTGTGAATACCTCAAGTTCCACAGGGAAAAAGCATATCCCAGTGGTGGTAGATTATGCTACCAAATACCCTGAGGCGGAGTCACTGTCCTCCATTGAGGCAGAAAAGGTGGCAAATGCTTTGTTCGAAATTTTCAGCAGGGTAGGTTTCCCAAAAGAAATATTGACTGACAGAGGTGCCAATTTCATGTCAGATCTGCTGACTTGTCTGTGGAAGTACTGTGGGGTGAAGCACCTAAAGACCACCCACTACCATCCCCAGACTAATGGTCTTGTTGCGAGGTTAAACTCTACACTCAAGGTGATGCTACAGGCATTTTCAGACCAGTTTAAGAGGGACTGGGGCAAATATTTGCCAGATCTGTTGTTTGCTTACAGAGAGGTGCCTCTAGGAATCCACAGGTTTTTCACCATTTGAGCTGTTGTATGGGCATAGGGTGAGGGGACCTCTAGATTTGATTCAAGATGAATGGGAAGGTGAATTTGAATCTCACAAGGAGTCTGTTGTGGCATATGTCCTAAATCTCAGGACAAGGCTCAGGGAACTCATGGGCTTGGCCCAAGAGAACCTGGCAGAAGCCCAACAACAGAAAAAGGTGTGTTATGACAGGATTGCTCGAGCTAGAGAGTATGCTGTAGGGCAGCAGGTAATGGTTCTCATTCCTGTCAGACACAACAAGCTGAAGGCAGCTTGGGAGGGACCCTACAAGGTGGTAAGAAAGGTAAGTGATGTTAACTACATGGTAGAACTGCAAGGCAGTGGGCAGGGGCACAGATTGTACCATGCTAACATGATGAAACCTTAAGTAGTTTTAATAAACTACATTTTGCTCACGGCTCACTTGTTGCTGGCTTAGTTTCTTTTTGATGGTTTTGGTATTTGCCGTGCAACTCCCTACATGCAGGGGAACTTTGTTCTGATACATGATGAAACCTTACCATGACTGGGAGGCCCTTGTGCTAAGTATTGGCAATAGGAGGCAGGAGGAGTCTGAGGGGTATCTATGTCTATAGGGAGCCGGCCAGAAAAATCCCAAATTACTATGGTGGAGCCCAGAGTTGCAGTCATATGTTGGGACAGTGCAGCACAGTACTGGAGTCAGCAATGCCAAGGCAGATGGAATCTCAAGACAGGGAATCAGGTGAGGTATTCCCAGATAGACTCAACCCTCTCATGCAACATTTCTCAAGGGTCACTTGAAAAACTAGCTTGAGTTCTCGTGGGGAGGCGAAGTGTGACAAACTGAAATACTGCCAGCCCAGCTAGCTGGAATTTTTTTAAATAATTATATATCACTTGAAAATATTAATATGATTTATATAGAAGTGTGGCACTGCCAGCCCAGCTATCTGGAATTTTGTAAATAATTCTATGTCATTTGTGAATATTATTATGATCCATTGGCTTGTCTTACAAATGTAAGAGAGCTATATGTTATGTGGATATTAAACTACTGGTGCAGAAGTGTGTATTGATCTGTATGTTATGTTCTGAGCTTCAAGAATGTAACCACAGTGTACCTTGTTGGAAAAGAGCAGAAATGTGCATAAACTATATACCTGTGCAAATGTATGTTTTCATAGTAGAAGTTAGAACATACAGAGTTAACTTGCAAAAGAAAATAAGTTGAAAAGAAAGAGTTTTATGATGTGCTATAAAGTTAGTTAATACAGCAAGAAGACAGGATGTCTACAGCTAAAAGTTCTTTCTATTATCTGGAGACAGAAATAATTACTAGGTTTTAAATGTAAAAGTGTTTAACTGTTTCACGACTTCCAGTTCTAGGCAAACTGCTGAGAGATAAGTATTTTTGACACAGGTGCTACATTTTAAGTTTCTGTTAGCCTGGGAACTGAAGGCAGGTGGCAAAGAGTGATGCCATCCTAGCTAACCCAGCAGTAATGTGTATTATTCATTTAAGAACTATCTCTCAGAGAAAGTCTGTGCATTTTATATCTTGTCTTTGGACCTGAAAACATCCAATCAGCACTCCTCGTCTGTATTTGCCTTGCTCTAAAAGTAAGATTTAGGTATAGTATTTCTCTTAGAGATAGATCAGAATATAGTAGGATTAGTTTAGATGTTTTCTGCATTTATTTGAGACTGTCCTGCAATGTTGTTTTAAATATTTCTTGTGATTCTGAACTCTGTTGTCAGTGTTAAGTTATTGAGCATTGTCTTGTGCTTTTATTATTTATTATTAAATATTATTTAAATCTTTTAATTGTGACTGGTTTGTTTAGTGATATTTAAGCTCTTAGGGTACTTGGATATGTATTATTTGACATTGTACAGGCCCCTCTTAAACAGCCTTGCAAGTCTTGGTCACACTTACCATTTGGATAACAGTAGCATTACACAGTACGATGGGTCACCGTTTGTAAGGGCCTTATAGTGGCTGATAAAGAGCTGGTTGATGGCAGTGATAACTACCTTTTAATCTGGGCAGAAGGGGGCACAGCTAGTAAACCTGTGCCAACCTTTCCCAGAAGTGTGTGTGTGTGTGTGTGTGTGTGTGTGTGTGTGTGTGTGTTTGTATATAAATCAAATCTCAATGTGTGTGTGTCAGCTATTTGAGTAGGGACACAAAGCACTGGTTAGACAGAAAGGTTTTGGCTTGACCACTCGGATGAGATCTTAACCCTATATCTGTGCCAGTGGGGAGTCTTACTGGGGATCTGGAGAAAGAGGGAGAAACCAACCCCAGACTGACTGTCATCTCTGTGTGCTCTTAAGGGAAATTGTATTTTAGTGTGTGTGTACTTGTCATCCTCCCAATGTGCACATCCCTCACTGGTGCTAGTGGTGAGGATTGAGGCTCTTTGATTACTGGGCCAGTGCAGGGGCGTCACAGTATTCATTTTGCAGAAGAACATATTCTGAATATCATTCCTTCACAAGTTGTTGTACTTTGAAAGCTCCAGGAGCTATCTTTTTTAATATTTTAATTTTTTTATAGTATGCTTAGTCATCTAATAGTTTTCTTCTATTACTGACAATATTGTCCATACTATGTTCATGTTCTCTTATTGATGGCTTTATGTACAGTGTTTCCTGCTTTTGTCATGTAGTGTTTTTGTAAGATGAAAGCAACTTGTGTTACTTTTGGCTATGAATGGAATTGTAGACGATGAATGGATCTTTTCTCCCTGTCAGAATCTTAGATTTGTTATGTGAGAAAAGTTACTTCATCCAGCCAGACATTTAGAAAAATGTAAGTTTTTTATAGAAGAAGCAGTAAGGCAGGAGACCATAAAGCAAAGTGGTGCATCCTGATGTGGAACATTTAGTTATTAGTCCATGTATTGGTTGGCAGCTATCACTCTGTGGCGCACACCTACAGTGTCACTATCACTCTGTGGCGCACACCTACAGTGTCACTATCACTCTGTGGCGCACACCTACAGTGTCACTATCACTCTGTGGCGCACACCTACAGTGTCACTATCACTCTGTGGTGCACACCTACAGTGTCACTATCACTCTGTGACACACACCTACAGTGTCACTATCACTCTGTCGCGCACACCGACAGTGTCATGCTCTAATTTTAAAATCTCCATTTCTTTTGTTCTTCCTTTTTTGTAAGGAAGGTACGAAGAAGTACAATATCATAAAACAATACTAGTGCTACTGCCATAAAATACATCCACAACTTCAAGGAAACACTCCGAGCCCATGCTTTCACTGACCTGTTAGCTTATTTCTTTCAGCTCACAATTCATATATCATTCATAGAAAAATAACACGTTTTCTAGCAAGCTTGCAGACTCATTAGCCATCTAAATATACAAGCATTCATTCTTTTTTTCAGATGTATTTTTTCTTTTTTACTTTGGCATTTATTTTCTGTTTTTTTTTTTTTTCCCATTCATGTCTACCATCCATTTCATTCACATTCATTAGACTGAATGTTTACCCTGTCTGGAATTCACGAATAAAAACCCATCTCACTTACATTTACATATACCGATACTGGTAATGTCTGGAAGCAGAATGTCTGGTTACACACAAGCCTTTTGTTTTATAAGTAACTGTTTAAACAGCACATTTTTCCATTAAACCAATGAAGGTAGGAAAAAGATTCATACTAGCAATCTAGGATACAATGTTACATTAGAAGTACTTTCTTCTGTAACATTTTATTATTTACTGTGTGTATGCAGGTGTGCAAGAAAGTTAGGTTGACAAATAAAATGCGACAGTTATATGTATTGTAAATTTTAGGCAACTTCAGTTTTGATTTAAATAGCCTTTATTGATGTTTTTCAGAATGTGACAATAAGCATTAACATGCATTACATCTATTTTAATACTTTTAAAAAAAACAATTGTTTTTAAATGCAATTACTTACAGCACTATTTTTTGACATCATCGAATTGCATTTACTTCAAATAATCTCTCTGACTCAGCACTTAGCCTTCAAGGAGAGTAAAGGTAAAAAACAAATATTTCTGAATATAATAGTGTAAATCAACTGAACTTTCCATAGGGTAAAAAGAGAAATCACAGTTCTTGAAAGTGGTTTTGCCTTAACATTTTTGCTTGCACACTTAAAAAAATAAATGCATTTCTGGCACAGATCCTTTACAACAAATGTTGCACTATGTTGCCTTTGGCATTCTACTTTGCTGGGTATATTCTGATAGAACCTATTGTACCTGTAGTGTACCTGTTTTACAGAATTGCATGGTAGTTCTTTTCATAGCTGTTAAAGGAGCTGTCAAACCATGACACTTCAGAGCTAAAACGTAGTCATTAGCTGGCACTGGCAGTTGCAACATTTCCAACCAACATCTAAATAAAGACCTTATTTAGTTATCTGTACCTCTCTGTTCCTGTAAAGTTCTTGTAAAGTACTATAAAAAATGTCACATCTTTATTAGGGCTCTTCTCCAATGTCATAGAGCCAGTTAAATAATTACACTTCAGATAGAGAGCTTATTAGCAAGGAAGAGCACCAAATTGCCAAAATGTGCTCCATCTTATGAAATGAAAAGCAGTATATCACAGCTTCAGACCACAGAGAAAGGTATACTACAATGCCAAATGATGCTTTTCAGGATTATTTTAAAATACACTTCTTACACTGCTAAATGTCATAGTTCTGGTCACACAGCCAGAGAATTACAGGCTAGATTTTCAAAATAGCGGTAATTTAGCACTATAATGTTGTAGCAAAATATGGGGTTCCTATCGCGAAATCGAACATTGAGAACACCGAATACCGGAATGCCGAACTTGGTAGTTCGAAGGGTGAGAATGTCGAAGCCGCAGAAACCCAAATTCTTTCCCAGGGAAAGAATTTGGTTGGCCATTTTGGCTTCGGAATTTTTGGACCGGGTCAAGGTAAGTGTACCAACAGGTAGTGACGGACTTTAGGGTTAGGGTGCGGGTCAGGTAAGTGTGCAATAGTGATGGACTTTAGGGTTAGGGCGCGGGTCAGGTAAGTGTGCGGTAGAGACAGACTTTAGGGTTAGGGTTGGGTTAAGCATAGTGCATAGATAGTGGTGTATGTTAGGATTAGTGTAGGTTTTGAAGGTGCTTGGTGTGATTGTGTTATGTGTGTGTGTTTTTCGGAACAGCAAATTTTTTCCCTGGGAAAAAATTCGCTGTTTTGAAGGTTTGATGTTGTCCGAATTCAATCTTCCAAGTTTGAACTTATAACAGAATACGCAAGAATGGATGTACAACGGATATCCTTAAAGACTAGGTGTCACCGGTAAGTGCACGATAACCTCCTTGTTCATATAAAACAGCAATTTTATTCCGCAAAATAATGTTCCACGATGAAAAGTAGTGTAAAATAAGGTTAAGCGCTTTCACCCATGCACTGTGGGCTTCTTCAGAACATAGTCAATAAAAACAATACGGCTTATATTCAAAAGTTGGCGCCAAAAGAAACTTTTTGTTTTTCTTTTAAAGCGGTATACATATACTGTTTGCACATAAAATATGAATGAGTTCATTAGTAAATGTTAAAACCTTAATACCTTAATACATTCGTATGTCATTTATCATACCTTAATTCTATCTACAAACTGTCAATAAAATATATTTTTGTTAAATGAACCTTTCCTATAAAAATCTTTCCTATAAAACACTGAATTCATAGAGAAAAACATGTATGAATAACTTAAATAAATATCTTATCATACATTGCAAACGCTATAGAGGATATTGTAAAATCAAGCTCATAATTTCATGTTTAACTGTACACTTGTACATGAGATGCTGAATAAATAATTTACTAAACATAATGTGTCAAATACATAAAATTCATAAAATATAATGTTGTTTAGAGCAACATTGTATCGTGATGTACAATGCTGCGCTGTCCAACTTACTAATATATACAAATGTCAGAATATGAAAAATAGTGAAAATCGTAGTAAAGAATGTAGTATACTAACTACACCCAAATATGATACCCTTTAGGAATGTCACTACCTGTTACTTAATATAGGTCAAATCCAGGTCACATAAAATTGACCTATTTCATCTCCAAAATGGGCTTACAAGGAATGTGATCGTTGAGACCCAGTGGGGTTGTTGCATCTAAAAACAATTGCCACCATACTTCCTTGAACCCCACCAAGGTTTTGTGATCTCCCCCCCTAGGGTCCACTTTGATGATATCTAAAATGGCAAGTCTGAAATTGTGTGTCTCTCCCACCCTCTCAATGTGTCTGTATAAGTCACTGGTGGTGTCCTTCCTCCTGATACTATACATGTGATCACAGATCCATTTTCTAAAACACCTCTCCGTTTTTCCTATATAATAACTTGCACATTTTGTGCACTTTGCCATATATATAAGCATTTTTGTATTACAGTTGCCATATTTAAAGTTCACTGTTGTGTGGGATCCATTATTTATTGTTATTCTCTCTTTTTCTAAGATGTACATACACTGATTACAGCTCCCACATTTGATGGTATGTTTCCTTTTGTCTTTATATGCCCCCATCACTCCTGTTGATGGATTATGTTGTTCCAAATAACTTTTAATGTTTCGTCCCATCTTGTACACAAATCTCGGTTTTGTACCTATGATATCTTTTAATGCTGAGTCCCCAGATATCAAATACCAATATTTTGTTAATATGCTTGCCACATGTCCTACATCCGAATTATACTGAAGTATACAAGATCTCTGCTGTTGGACAATATCTTGGTCGTTGTTTTTCCTTTGTTTTTGTACAGGACTGTTGACATTTCCTGATCCCGATAAAGGTTTAAACTTTTTTCCCCATTCCTATACAATATATTGTCCTGTATTTGCCATCATATCCAATGGATACCCCTCTCTCTTGAAACAAACCGGTTGTAAACCTGATTTCATCAACCATTTCACTGTAATGAGAAGTCATACGAGCAGCTCATATGCATTGCCCTTTAAATACGTTATATTTCACCTTCTCTGGATGACAACTTCCATATTCTAAATAATCATTAGAAAATGTACTTTTGCAGTGGATGCGTGATTTAAATCCTCCTTCCTGACTATAGATGTATGTCTCAAGATACGCAGTACCATCATGACTATAGGAATATGTAAATTTGAGAAATTCACTGCGATTGTTAAGAAATTTGATAAAACTGTCGAACTTCTCTAAGCTGTCATCCCATAAAATGTAAATGTCATCCAAAAATCTAGAATAGTGCTTGACACTCTTGTAATATTCACTGGGGAACAGTATGGTGTCCTCCCAATCAAGCATGACCAGGTTCGCAAAAATGGGGGGCACAAGCGGCGCCCATTGCTACACCCCTGGTCTGACGGAAATGTTCACCCTCAAAATAAGTGAAATTGTTGTCAAGCACTATTGACACGCATTCCATAATCAAGCAGACATTGTCCCAATCTAAATTGGTATGTTTCATGATGCTATTGCATAATGCATCCATTCCAGCTCGTTTAGGAATACATGAAAAAAGATCAATGGCATCTGTGGTTACAAACATGATCCCTTCTTTCCATTCATCTGCAGGATATTTACTTAAGAATTCCCAAGAGTCCTTCACCATGTGCGGTATCCTGTTGTTATATATGTTTCAACCAGATATCTATTATTTTGCCCATAGGATATGTTTTTGACTTGCTGCTGGAAACGATTGATCGAAAAGGTGGATCCTGAGTGTTTTTATGGACTTTTGGTATACCCACTAATATGGCTAATCTGGGAAATCTTACTTTCAAACAATTGTATACCTCACCTGTAATTCTACCATCAATATGGAATTCTTCGATTAATTAATCTATTCGCTGGTAAGCTATATTAATCTCATTAATTGAGAAAGATTCATAATTTCCTGAGAGGTGTAGGATGTCATACATTTTTTTGATGTATTCAATACTATCATATATGACCACCCCACCCCCTTTATCCGGCTTCATCACTCGTATGTCTGTATCCATTTGTAGAGCTCTCAAAGTTTTAACTTTGTCTTCCATTAAATTACTTTCTAATTTATTATTTTTTATCTTATAATACAGTTGATAAATTTCTTTTGTCACTATTTTTTCATATGTATCTACGTAAGGATGACTTGGTAGTATAAACTTGCTTTTTTCTTTATAGTAGTATCTATGTTGTTATTTTGAGGTGTTTTAGGATTATTTTTGAACATAATGGCAAGGTTAATCTTTCTTACAAATTTCTTAATCTCACACAAACAGTCTACCAAATCAAAGAAGGGATTCGGTATGTACTTCATTCCCTTAGCTAACAACTTAAAATGTGAGCCATGTATATGCAAGCTCAAATAATTGTAAATTTTTAAAATTATTACAAATATGTATGTTAACATTAACTACAATATTATTGTCTTGCTTGCAGTTATCAGGTTCACTATTCAAAACCAGCATTTGTTCTCCCCCCAATGTTTCTGCTTTGTTTTTGTGTAATACTGTTTCTGTGGTCTGTTCATCTGTTCCCTGAATCCATGTGGCTGTCCCTGTCGTACTTCGTCCCTCTGAAAATGTGATTCGCCATTCTGTTGATGCATATTTCCCTGAGAATTTCTTGCTGTGTGTTCTCTATAACAGGCATTATTTTCATACTTTTTTTCCTTTCTCTCTATCCCATTTGTATGCATAACCCTTTTTGTATTGCTCCACATCTCTTAAAATTTTTTTGTGCTTCCTTTCACAAATATTGTGTATCCTTTTTTCCGCAACAGAAAATTGTTTTGTGTATAGTCTCTCCCATTCAGAAAATAACAAATCATTGGTTATTCTGGTATTTAAAGTTTCTATTTCCTGTACCAATTGGCAACGTTTCTCATCATTGTGTTTTATAATTAGTCTCATAAAATTAAAACCACATTCATTAAAAAATTGATTAAACTCTAAAATACTTGTGTCAGTGATACCTATCCCTATGGGTACTTTGAAAAATCTTAAACCCATGGGTACAATTTTCATAGTTAAACATTTGTTCAAATATGCATTGTCCACTCTCAATCCATTGATTCCATTTAATTTTTTACCCAATGAATAAATCATGTCCTTCAAACTTCCTACATTGTCACTACTGGAAGAAAATTTTCCTACCTGACTAGATAAAATGTTATCAAAATTGCAATTTGTAGTTAAAAACCTATTTAAATGCACATCCTTGGTTGCTTTACAAACTCCATCTAAATTGTCATTAGGATGTGCATTGGCACAGCAGCACTAAACAACATTATATTTTATGAATTTTATGTATTTGACACATTATGTTTAGTAAATTATTTATTCAGCATCTCATGTACAAGTGTACAGTTAAACATGAAAGTATGAGCTTGATTTTACAATATCCTCTATAGCGTTTGCAACTTATGATAAGATATTTATTTAAGTTATTCATACATGTTTTTCTCTATGAATTCAGTGTCTTATAGGAAAGGTTTTTTATAGGAAAGGTTCATTTAACAAAAATATATTTTACTGACAGTTTGTGCAGATAGAATTAAGGTATGATAAATGACATACGGATATATTAAGGTATTAAGGTTTTAACATTTACTAATGAACTCATTCATATTTTATGTGAAAACAGTATATGTATAAAATTTTCTTTAAAAGAAAAACAAAAAGTTTCTTTTGGCGCCAACTTTTGAATATAAGCCGTATTGCTTTTATTGACTATGTTCTGAAGAAGCCCACAGCGTCGTGGGTGAAAGTGCTTCTTATTTTACACTACTTTTCATCGTGGAACATTATTTTGTGGAATAAAATTGCTGTTTTATATGAACAAGGAGGTTATCGTGCACTTATTGGTGACACCTAGGCTTTAAGGATATAAGTTTGAAGTTATGGTGTTCGACATTTTGGAAGTTCAATTTCGTGATATAGACCCAAATATGTGCTGTGCATGGCAAAAAATAAAACAGAATATCTAGCTACACCCAGAAAATTCTAGCAGCTAGCACAGAGGATTAAGGCTATGAGTTGTCAATAAGTTGTTACCTGTGGTACAGGGTTCAATTCCCTCAACTGCCATTTACATACTGTGTGACCTTGAGCAAGTCACTTAAGCAGAGAATACTTTGGGAAAATTGGGCGTCCTGAATCACATGACTATTAACTACCTATGAAACTAAAGTAATACATTGACAACCATTGCTTTATAGAATTCATTTAAAACAGGCACTCATGCAGAGCCATGTAAAACACACATGTACACCCACATGTGAGGAAAGAACTAACCTTCCAGCAGTTTGAGCTCAAAGTGGTCTGTTATTTCTTCACAGTGTCTACCTTTTTGAGAATTACTGTTAAAAAGTAATTATGAAATAATGAAAAAAAATTCCCTTTATTTACTTTGAAGGAAAATATCAGCAGAGGGTAAAACAGTGTTGAAATTAATATTTGCAATTTTCAGCCAGCATTTAATTTTATGGACCTTTTTCAACTTTATTGTTAAAGCAGTCTGAAAGACCTTGCGAATGAAGGTGATGATACAGTTGCTATGACAGTTTAAAATATGTGCATATGTTTTACTGTTGTTGTGTTGACACATAGCAGGGTAAAATTACAAAGTCTGCAAAAATGTAGGTTTCTTGATTCTTGTACCCATTTTATAGCCTTTCTGCATCACCCTGGCAGCCTGTTCTCGGGCAAACTGAACAGGACACAGTGTCTCGGCACTGGAGGAAGAGAACAGTGAACATGTGTGCCACAAGGCACACCTTTTACTTCCAGAAATCTGCATCCCCGAGTAAAGAAGTAATTAAGAATAAAGACAGGCATTAGGGGATGCAGACAGATTATGTGCATCCTGTTAGCATAAAAGGACTGGTCCTACTGGAATAAAATAAAGGGAAAAAAAACTCCTTTATCTCTCTGACTGCAAATGAATTACTGGGTTTCCCCACCAGACCTTAGAACAGAGTGCAAGTAAGAAAACCAAATAGTTAGAAGGAACAACTCCAGCTAAGGATTCAGAATGGCCAGATTAAAAAGTTTTCTGCATTCGTGTTTGTTCTTCATGGTAAAAAAAAAATGCACTAATTGGTGATAATAGTCTTGAGTCTAACAGTAACCATATCTACAGAATCTCATCTCCTGAAAATAACTTTGGCAATACTATTATACCATCATACTGGCTGAAACTATTACATAAGGGTACAAAGCCTCTTTTTATCCCATGCAGGGAGTTTGTGCCCTTATACTCTACTAGAACACTCGTCTCCAAGGTCATGTGACTCTGGAAAGAAAATAAGTAGGGGTGTGGTCATTGCAGCCATAGACATTGCACAGAGTTGGCCTCCTTTTCTTTGCAGGTAAAACCCAACATTTTTTCAATTTAAAGAAAAGCTGAGATATTCAAATTTGACATTTCAATCTCAAGAACATGCAGTTTGAACTTAAAAGGGATGGGCAACTTTAGGAAACCCATAAGAAATTTAATGAAATGATTGTCATGTTTTATATTTTGAATGAAATAAAAAACTTCCTTTATCACAATTCCTCTAATTTATGTTTTAGCATAGTACATACAACTCCCCTACCTAACAATATACATTAAAATGAAAGAAGGAGTTTACTATTATTTTTATACAGTAATAATTCTGGATATAAGCACAGTCTGGTTAGTACATTATGAAACGTGTAGGAATGAAGTTTAACAGCTGTACATTTACTCTTTTATTCTTCAGTAATGTCTTCCAGGGGCCACTTATACTGATATCTACCATCAATGCTTCAGATAACAAAGGAAAATACAATGGAAGAATAACAAATAAACATGAATGATTTTTTTTGTACAGAAATTACCTGACTGGCTACTGGCCATGCAGAAACATTTTTTTGAAACCATCACAACTGCAGACTTAATCCATATCACCACATGAAAGAAATGGCAATCATCATGAATATTTCTGCTGTAGATAACCTTAAAAGAAAGGCATGTGCATTCAGCAAAGGGAATGTATTGCAGCAGACATTTTGACTTTTGTCAGCATTGCTGGACTCATACTAGGGTTGAGTCCATGTATGTCACTACATATACCACATACTGCATACTATATATGTTATACATAGTGCTGAGGGTCTTCAAAGTAACCTATTTAAACCACAAAGGCCTCATAAATATAACATAAGAAACAAATACTCTGAGCACCCTCATAAGCAGACAACACATGCAGCACCCTCCATGAAACATGCACCTAAGAGACACACACTGACTCAGTTCAAAAGCACATAAGGTAAACCTTCAAATAATTTAATATCCTAGTTGTAGGTGACTCCATAGTGAGAAACCCTAATGCTTTACCAGGCTGTGCAAGGAGGGAGTGGTCACGGTCAGTTGCTAAGATTCACTACATCACGCATGCATTCAAATCCTACAGAAACCAAGTCATGGTGTACATGGTGTAAACAACTTGAGACATACCTCCCTGGAATATATCCAAAGAGACATGATTAGCAGCTTTCAAAATATGTGTCTTAGGCATATATGAACCCAGATTTGGGCAGCATTCTATCATCACCAAGAATGATGCTGCAATACAAACAAAAAAACAAAACAAAAACAAAAAAAAGATTATTGATTTCAACAATTGGTTTAGTTTTTGGTGTCATTCTACGGGGTGCAATATACATATTAGCCTGGGATTAGATGGTACACAGTCATAACTGCTTTGCAAGGATGGCCTGCACCTATTCCCCCAGGCTAAAAATGTGTCCACCCCATCCTTTTTTAGATAATACCAATCTTCCAAAGCTTTCAACATAAAACAAAATAACATAAAGCTACTAATGCTCATTGTTAGGTATCTTAACAGAATAATTCACTCTCTACAAGCACTCCTTACAGTGGGAAACACTGATATATGCATGGTCAAGGAGACCTGGTTCAAAGCCATTGAGAAGACCCCATCAGTGCGCAGGATTTAAGACCAATGAGAGCACTCCATCAGTGCAGGGTTTAATACCAATGAGAGCTCTCCATCAGTGCAGGGTTTTAGGCCAATGAGTGCCCTCCATCAGTGCAGGGTTTAAGACCAATGAGAGTACACCATCAGTTCAGGTTTAAGAGCAATGACAGCACTCCATCAGTTCAGGGTTTAAGACTAATATGAGCACTCAATCAGGACAGGGTGTAAGACCAATGAGAACACTCCAATGCAGGGTTTAAGACCAATGAGAACACTGAATCAGTGCAGGGTTTAAGACCAGTGAGAGCACTCCATCAATAGAAGGTTTAAGACTAATGAGAGCTCTCTGTCAGTGCAGGGTTCAAGGCTAATGAGAGCCCTTCATCAGTGCAGGGTTTAAGACCATTAAGAACACTCCATCAGGGCAGGGTTTAAGACCAATGAGAGCCCTCCATCAGGACAGGGTTTAAAACCAATGAGAGCACTCCATACTACTGGGCAGGGTTTCAATGCCTACCACATGTTCAGGCCCACCACATTAGATGAAGTCACTAAAGGTAATAGTGTATCTATATTCTTACAAAAAAATTTCACCTCCAGACTTGTTAGACAAGATAATGATCTAGAACTCCTCCACATCCAACTTACTATTAACAAAGCCCCATATCATATCATATTTATTCAGTAAGACCTCTTTATGTTCTCCACAGCCCATACCTCCTGCTTAACCACTGTGAAGCCCATGTGGATTAAACCAAGCACCATTTTTTTAAGGATACTTCAACTACCCTCCATTAACTGGGAGATTTGTATATCCTCAAACATATATGGCCAGAAATTTTTGGACTTTATCAGTACAAACTCTGTGGTCCAGTTAGCCCGGACACTAACCAGGGGGAGATAAAATTCTGGACTTGGTCCAGACCAATATGTGGCAGCTTTGCTTCCCACCAATTTTAACTTCCTCCCTGGTCAAACAGGACCACAAATCAGTTGCATTTACAGTAGACTCCCTCTTATCCAGTCTCACTGGGACCAGACATTAGGCTGGATAAACAAATGGCTGGTTAATCAGAAAAAGCATACAAAATGGCATTTATAGGTTATAAATCAGACAGAATAACAGGATTTGTGTTCATATGAGTACTAAGTCTTAAAACTCAAATGTCTGTCATTATTTAGCCCAGAGGAGGTGGAAGTATTGTTGTTCTCTGTTGTCTCTGTTGTCTTTTGCTAGGGCTATGACAGAAATTTGATGGCTGGTTAAAGAGGAGCACCTGCAGATACCTCCATATTCAGAGATTATGCCAAGATTAATCTACTAAAATTGAGTGATGTCCTGTTTCAATTCAAAAGCCCTTTCAATCTTGACCCCACATCAATATCCTTTACCTACAACTGAATCTGTGCTGCTCAGAAGTAAATTAAAAATAACTCCCTTGGTGAGACCCTCAGATAAACAGGCACTATAATAAAAGAAAAAAAAAAACAATTACATACTAAAATACATTTTAGTCTCAAGATGCCTTTAATGCTGTTACTAAGCTTAACAAGACACACTGGTCGCTGATGAAAACAACAAAAGCCAGATATGAGGTAAAAATAG